>NW_021824423.1:10000-19005 GCF_006345805.1 Octopus sinensis | reverse complement strand
TGTGTGTTATTATTATTATTATTATTATGGCTTACGAGCTGGCAGAAACGTTAGCACGCCGCGGCGGCGAATGCTTACGGTATTTCGTATGCCGTTACGTTCTGAGTTCAAAATTCCGCCGAGGTCAACTTTGCCTTTCATCCTTTCGGGGTCGATGCAATAAGTCCCAGTTACGCACGGGTGTCGTTGTTATGGACTAGCCCTCCCCCCACTAAATTTTTAAGGCCTTGTGCCTCGAAGAGTAATATTACTGATGTATATTACTTTTGCCTTCATTGCATGTGTATATCTACGTCTTTGTGTGTGTGAGTGTCTATGCATATATATGTGGTATCTGCGTATGTGTGTATATATAGGTATATGTGTTATTAAAGCTGTATGTTAACGTATTCATTATCTTTTGTTCTTTCAGTTGTTTCGATCATTGGACTACGGCCATGCTGGGGCACCGCCTTGAAGAAATTTTTAGACAAACGAATCGACCCCAGTTTCTTATTTTTGAAGTCTGTTCCATAGGTCGAACAACTATTTTATGAGGACGTAAACATCAACACCTGTTCTCAAGCGGTGGTGGGGGACTAACAGACAGACAAACAGACAGACACACACACACGCACACACATATATAACTAAGATTCCGTTGAATTAGGTACTTAAATTGAGACACTTTGCGAGGTCGGGATAATCCGCACACCAAAACGTTATTAATTGAATATTAATTATCTAGACTCCGTGTAGGGGTGTGTGTACCTTATATTCCTACCGTGTGTGCAGACAACGCGACCTAGCAAAGGAGTCGCTTGAAACGGCCGTAATGAATTGACACCTGTACATCTTGTTCTCATTGATATTCACTCTATCTCTCTCTCTCTCGCTCTCTCTCTCTCTCTCTCTCTCTATATCTATATATATCTATATATATATATATATATATCTATATATATATATATATATTATATATATATATATATATATATAAGATACTCATTAAGTACAGGACAAAGCAACGACTGAAAAATATGTAATACACAACGAGAGACAAGTAGGAACAAAATACCAAAAGAAGTCTAACTCCTCTCCAGTTGTCGATTGTTTTGTCACTTCCTATTTCGTGCTTTGAACAGCAAGATAGGAAAGCTTCATAAGACAGCAGCAACCAGAAATGTCGACGACTGAGGTTGAGTTAGACTTCTTTTGGTATTATGTCCCGTACTTGTCTCTCGTTATGTGTTTATATATTTTTCATATATATATATATCAAAGGTAGAACAGAAAAAACACAACAAACGGAAACCGTCATACGACGGTCTTCTTTCAGTTTCCGTCCGCCAAATCCACTCAAAAGGATTTGGTTGGCCCGAGACTATATAGAAGATACTTACCCAAGGTGCTACACAGTCGGACTGAACCCAAAACCATGTGGCTGGAAAGCAAACTTCTTACCACACAGCTACGCCTACAGCTATACTCAGCATTTGTATTTATATTCAATACAATTTATAATCACAAATTCCAGTTCAACCGTGTCACTTTACCAAGAAAGTTTCGAATTCTGGGAAATAGAAATGTCTTTGACTAGCTCTTTCATCATCTCATTCCTCTGCATGCATCATAATAGCCACAACAACATTGGCTGTATGTGTCAGTTCCTCACTCAGGTCCCACTCATCCAGAGACAATACAGCTGCCGGCTTTTGGAAGAAACAATGATCTGTGTCGGTGTCGAAGCAGAAATTTAATTTGGAAAATAATTGCATTCATAGCTGCAGGTTTCGTTGAGCGGTTAGGAAGCAAGTTTAGCAAACGTCTGGTTTTGGATGCAGTCATGCTGTGCTGCACCTTGAGCAAGTCTCTTCTACTATAGCTCTGTATGTGGATATGGCAGACGAAGACTGTTGGAGCTCGTCGTGTGTATGTATGTATGTATCTACACACACTCATATATATATATACATATATACACACACACACACACAGACACACACACACACACACACCACACACACACACATATATATATATATATATATATATATATATAGTGTTGGCCGGAAAGTTCGTGCCGATTTATAGTAGCTTTCGACTTATTTTAGGACATGGTTGAGTCCATAAAATAGGATTTGACTACACCTCTATTTAGAGCACAGTTTAAGCTATCTTTTCGTGGAAGAAGGTTTTTGTTCCTATAACTTGTGCTAATTCTGCAACCTTTTAAAATAGAAGATAAAAAAGTTCATTTTCGGCACTTGATGCTTTGGGAACCAGACAAAAATTGCTGCAGCTCGGCTGGGATGTGTTACCCCAACCTCCATTTTCATCAGATATTGTTTATTCGGATTTCTACTTATTCAGGTCTCTGCAGAATAGTCTTAATGGTAAAAATTTCAATTCCTTGGATGACGTAAAAAGATACCTTGATGAAACCATGAAACCACCTCAGTTCTGGGAAGAGGGTATTTTCAAGTTAAAGGAAAGATGGAGACGCATTGTGCAACAAAATGGTTCATATTTGGTTGATTTAAAATGTAATGGCAAGTATTTATTGACCTTTTTCTTTCCTTTAAAAATCGGCACGAACTTTCCGGACAACACAATGCATATATATCTTTATTAACCATGCAGGGCCGAATACAGAGGGAACAACACAATGTAGAACTTTTCTTTTCTAAAAAAATAATACGATCAAAAGGGATCGAAAGCGTTTGGGACGTTTAAAGACCGAAGTAACAATGTTCTGTTTATAATTGAGTTCCCAAAAGGGGGAGTAAAACTGTAAAAGAAATTAGGTTTATCCGTGGAAAGAAAGGCCTACACAAAAAAAAACACACGATAACCTCAGGAAGGGAGGCAAACGCTTCTCTCTCTCTCTCTCTCTGATTTACAGGATCATGCTCAAAGTGGTTTCTTCATTCGTACGTACCATCTTTGCAACATTCACTCACCTTTTATTGAAACTTTCATGAGATAAAGCTTCCCTCTCTATTCTCACCTTCCTTTTCAAGTGTTACTTGAAAATGTTTATGAGCGGTTGGCCAGAGAGGAAAGTGTTTATCTTTTAACCTTTCGCACGAGTCCCCCACACGCATTCTTTCACCATAGCCACCAATACAATGAAGACTGCCTTGCTTCAGAAAATGAGATGCCAGAGCAATAGATGATTATCTTATGAATGGCATATATGTATATCATCATCGTCATCATCATCATTATTATCGTCGTTGTCGTCGTCATCATCGTCATCGTCATCATCATCATCATCATCATCATCATCATCACCATCTTCATCATCGTTTCTCCCTTTCCCGTCTTCGTCCGTATCATCGTCGTTGAAGTCGTCCTCTTCCCCCTCTTTATTATCATCGCCATCATTATTTTCAACAACAACAGCCTCACCCTCTCTGCTCTAAACTAGACGTCAATGCCAAACTACTAACCGCACTTTATTAGCATTCATCCCAATCCCAGTGGTATGTTTTTCTTTGCTCAGGGTTTATCTTTATTACCTGAGCTGATGTTTACTTCGATGGTGAAGATGATAATGATGATGATGATGATGATGAATTCGACGACGACGATAATGATATTGAAGATGATAATGAGAGCGAGCGACAGAGAGAAAGAGAGAAAGAGGAGAGAGAAGGTGAGAGAGAAAGAAAGAGAATTGGGATAGAGATAGAGGGAGAGAGAGAGGGAGAGAGAAAGAGAAAGTGAGAAAGCGACAGAAAAAAGGAGAGACAGAAAGAGATTGGATATAGAGATAGAGACAGAGGGAGAGAGAGAAAGCGAAAGTGAGAGAAAAAGTGAGAGAGAAAAGGTAAGAGAGAAAGAAAGAGAGAGAGAGAAGGAAAGAAAAGGTGAGAGGAAGAGAAGGAGAGGAACAAAGAGAGAGAGAGAGAGAGTGAAAGGTGAGAAGAGAGAAAGAGAGAGAAAGAAAGAAAGAAAGAAAGAAAGAAAGAAAAGAAAGAGAGAGAACCCGAAACAAAATGTAATTTCCTTTCTGTTTTCTGTGTTTTTTTACCTTTTTGCTTTTTTATATTTTTTTTGTCTTCCTTCTGTAACAATGAGACCAACTTTACAGATCACTGCTTCACACATCGCACACTTTGTCATGTATGTACGTATATATGTACGGATGGATGGATGGATATAAGAATGTATTCTAAGTATATTTATAAGCACCCATTTCTTTACATACGATGTTCGCTCATGCTCGACATTGACTACATGGCCACCATATATTTATATATATATATACATATATACATACAGACACACACACATATATATATATATATATATATATATATATATATATATATATATATATATATGCATGTGTCTATGTATATGTATATATATATGTATAAATACATGTATATACATATACTATAGGTATATATATACATATATACATATATTTGCGTGTTTGTGTATATCTTGATATGAATATAAATGCATTTACATACACGCACGCACATACACACACATACACATACATAAATGGCGCTGTGTATTGTTTCAACAACAGCGTATACATGTGCTTGCATGCATGTATGAATGTATATATATATATATTATATATATATATATGAGTGTGTTTGTGTGCATGTATGCATGTATGTATGTATGTATGTATGTATGTATGTATGTATGTATGTATGTATGTATGTATGTATGTATGCGTGTATGTATGTATGCATTCATTTTATCTTTGTATTTCAGTTGAATTCTTCCTGTAAAAAATAGCTGGCTTCTCTACCAAGAAACAAGATGTCGTTGCTGTAATTTAGAATCTAACATCCTATTGTTTTCTAAACCTTGAATAATTTTACTGTTCCGCTTGTAGATTCTATTTCCAAAGTGTGTAACAACTTGCCAATTTCTTTAGAAAATAAATAAGTAAATAAATAAATAAAAATAAATGAAAATGAAACCACCACTGTTTGGAGATTAGCACTTAGCTATGTCATGACCTGGCCAAATGCATCGATAACTATGAGAGCAAAATCAAATATTATGATGGATTGACAAGATGGAGGTTTAGAAATAGTTGTCCCTGTATGATCGCTCCCTCATTGATGCTGAAATAAATGACCACATCTGCAGGGTAAATAATATTTAGAAATATTCATAATATTTTCGCGACCACTAGCGGCCAAAACGGGGTTTCTCTGAAAGATGCCTTGAGTAACGTTACTTGTCAGGGTACATGGCTCGGCTATCAGGGAGTTTCTCCGGTCGAATCGCTACTACTTGGCATTGAGAGGTCAGAACTTGGGTACTGAGGACATTCAATTAGAATGTCACAGGAAAGAATCGAAAGACGGATTCTTTAGTGCCAGCCAGCAGATAACTTAAGGTGTAAACCAAGAACGAGATAGTGGAGTAATATCCATCGTCTCAGTTGATCACGCTTGGGAATCCAGCCAGCCAGAAAGTGTAATGACAGTTGCTTCTGATTGAACCATTTGGAGGTGATTGAGGACTCTTCTTCCACGAATAGGGGGCGGAGAAAATGGATGGATGGATCGATATATTATTTTCTTTTCTGTCCTGAATAATTGCATCAAGATTGTTGTTATAGGACGATCGTAGGAGTGGCTGTGTGGTAAGTAGCTTGCTTACCAACCACATGGTTTCGGGTTCACTCCCACTGCGTGGCACCTTGTGCAAGTATCTTCTACTATAGCCTCGGGTCGACCAAAGCCTTGTGAGTGGATTTGGTAGGCGGAAACTGAAAGAAGCCCGTCGTATATATGTATATATATATGTATGTGTGTGTATATGTTTGTGCGTCTGTTTGTTCCCCCAACGTCACCTGACAACCGATGCTGGTGTGTTTATGTCCCCGTAACTTAGCGGTTCGGCAAAAGGACCCGATAGAATAAGTACTAGGCTTACAATGGATAAGTCCTCGGGTCGATTTGCTCGACTAAAGGCGGTGCCCCAGCATGGCCCCAGTCAAATAACTGAAACAAGTAAAAGAGTTAAAGAGTAAAAGAATAGTTTAGCTTCAGGTCAGACCTGCTCGAACGGAACCTTGATCAAAGGTATTCCAACCATGATCATCGCGATTTTTTCTCAGTGCAAGATACCCAGTACAACATTATATCACGCATTTCTTTTCTAAAACAATCGTAGAGTTTGAGAGATTTTAGCTTCTATATTAAGCAGATAAAAGTGACCATATCGTGGGGTCGTCAGTCCATTATTCGTACATTTGGTACAAGTTTTGATAGAAATATTCCACCAATATTCCGCTAATGATCTTCTTTCAGGACTATATGATGTCACGGTTGGATTGCCTTTACTTAGACGAACCGTGGTTTAAACGCTCCGGCGGCGTGTGACGCTTGGAGGCAAAGTGCTCCAGCAGGATTAGTCAACAGCCCCATCTCAATGCATTTTCTATTGAAGGTTTCCCATCAAAAGGTCCCTGTCAATCGTTTGCGCCAGATCCTATGCATCGTTGCTGGCATGACAATAGTTCTCAACTGGGGTCCACATAAGCTTTGGGGATCCATATAAGATTTCTTTGCCAAATTTTATGTGCAATAATGTAATTACACTCCGACAATACATAAAATATTTTGAAAGTAAGGTTAAATAGAAATCAAAAGAGTCCAGAAGCAAAAGATGGTTGGGAACTACTTCTCTAAGGAAAAGAGCCTTAAGACAAGGTTGAACTACTGATCGAAGCAAAAGGGCCTTAAGACAAGGCTGAAATACTGATCTAAGGAAAAGGGCCTGAAGATAAGGCTGAACTACTGATCTAAGAAAAAGGGTCTTAAGACAAGCTACTGCTCAAAACAAATGAGCCTTAAGACAAGGCTGAACTACTGCTGTAAAGAAAAGGGCATTAAGACAAGGCTGAACTACTGCTCTAAGGAAAAAGGCCTTAAGACAAGACTGATTTTTTGAATAGTACAAAAATCGAGGGAGAGTCCTTAGTTAAAAAATGTCAGGTGAGTGCACGTGACTTAGGGTATTCGGCTGATGATCGTTAGGCCATTAGTTTGATTCATGGCGGGCGCGTTGTACTTTTGTGCAAGACATTTAATTTCACGTTACTCCGGTTTACTGAGTTGGCAAAAATGAATTAGTTGTACATGCAATTCAAAGGGCCAGTCATGATGTATTTTGTGTTATGCTGTGTCTGTGAAGTAGTCATCCTCTTGCACACTAATTTCATGAGCAGGCTGTTCCGTTGATCGGATCAACCGGAACCCTGGTCGTCGTAACCGACGGAGTGCCATTGAAAAATAGATGACACGTTATACTTCAGCTGTCATTAGTAAAGGCAATCCAACCGTGACATCATATATTTCTTTCTTTAGACATAGAAATATATGTGTATTCCTTACTTTAAGATGGTAGGCTGATATTTGAAGCCGATTTGGTTTCTATTACTAGAAGAATGAACAGCTAGAGGTTTTTCTCATTAGCTCTTTTGTATATTGAGTTTATTCAATGTTGGTGTATGGATATGTGTGTGTGAGAGCGTCAGTAAATGTGCATGTGTGCTTAGACAAGCAGATATTGAAAGAACTGGCGTGTACATAATATACATAATGTATGTCTGTCTTATCTATCTATCTATCTATCTATCTATCTATCTATCTATCTATCTATCTATCTATCTATCTATCTATCTATCTATCTGTCTGTCTGTCTGTCTATCTATCTATATCTATCTATCTGTCTGTCTGTCTGTCTATCTGTCTGTCTGTCTCTGTCTATCTCCTATTTATTCTATTTATTCATTTCTCTCTTCTCACTGTCTCTATGTAACTGTATATCTATTTATTTACTATCTTTCTCTCTCTCTCTCTTTTTCTCTATCTATCTGTCTATCTGCCTGCCTGCCTGTCTGTCTGTCTGTCCGTCTTTATCTATCTTTCTATCTATCTATCTATCTATCTATCTATCTATCTATCTATCTATCTATCTATCTATCTATCTATCTATCTATCTATCTATCTATCTATCTATCTATCTCAATATTGTCACCCCTCCTTCCTTCAAACGGGAAGAAAGAGCTATCTTCATCATCCTTGTGGCTATGGCGAAAGAATGTATCTGGTGGACGCGTCTGAAAGGATTGGAGACAAACACTTTCCTCTCTGGTCAATCTCTCATCAACTTCTTCAAGTACCACTTGAAAAGGAAAGTGAGAGTAGAGAGGCAAGTTTTGTCTAGCGAATGTTTTAAAAAAAGATGGGTGAATGTAGCAAGGATGGCACGTATGAACCCAGAAATTGAAAACAGAGGGTTACCCACTTGCAAACAAATGTGGTAACATATAACAATATTGACCGAGGTTACCGTGGTCTTTTTCGTAGGCTTTTCTTCCTACGGATAAACCTTATCTGCTTCCCCCTTTACACCGTACATCATGACACTGTGATACGCGATCCCTATTGATCGTTTTTTTCCTCTTCCCTTTTTTTCCTCTTTTTCTTCCTTTTTTCTTTTCTTTTGTTTCTTTTCCTTTTTTCTTTTTTCTTTTTTCCCTTTTACGATCCCTTTTGATCAAAAACCTACGCCACTTTTTTTTTCATCCTCCAAAAGAAAAGCTCTACTTTGTAATTTGTCCCATCTGTGTGCAGTCCTGTGTGACCAATAAAGAAACTTATCTATCTGTCTGTCTGTCTTTCTGTCTGTCTTCCGTCTGTCCGTCTTATCTATCTATCTATCTATCTATCTACTATCTATCTATCTATCTATCTATCTATCTATCTATCTATCTATCTATCTATCTATCTATCTATGTATCTATCTATGTATCTATCTATGTATTTATGTATGTATGTATGTATGTATGTATGTATGTATGTATGTATGTATGTATGTATGTATGTATCTATCTATCTATCTATCTATCTATCTATATACATATATATATCTGACTGTCTGTCTATCTATCTGTCTGTCTGTCTGTCTCACTGTCTATCTAAGAACGTATACGCTGTACAAATATATACTTATAAATTCGCACGTACACA
>NW_021824423.1:0-5000 GCF_006345805.1 Octopus sinensis | reverse complement strand
TATATTGTAAATATATAATTCTGTCTATCTATCTATCTATCTATCTATCTATCTATCTATCTATCTATCTATCTATCTATCTATCTATCTATCTATCTATCTATCTATCTATCTACTGACGTGATGTTGGATCGGCTCCGCAGGTAACCCCTTTTTTCGACCTTCTATTGCGCACATTTTGTTTCAATTTTTGCACACAAGGTGTGTAAAGCACCCAGCATTCGTTTGAGTGTGTTTCCAAGGGAGGAATTAACCCCTAGGGGCAGTTTCAACCCTATTTACATTTCTATTTTCTTCGATTTCCTTGCCATATTTCTAAAAAAAAATGGGTAAGCGAAACCATAAGACCGACTTCCCGCCTCTACCAATGCTAGTGGTGAAGGAAGCTGTAAGCAAAGCCGTTCCGCGTGAACGCACACAGGCCTTAGAAGGTACGAATGCTCTGCTACTATAATCAATACTTGCACCACTGCTACCATCACCACAGCCATCACCGCCACAACCAACACGAATACCGATAACAATTTTGTCGCGGCTTTGAAGACAAAGAAACGAATAATGCATTTTTCCAAAGAAGAATTACTTGCCTGCAAAGAAAAGTTTACAAAAAATGAAGTCAACATTGAGTTACAGACACCTGATAGCATTATAAAAAATATCGCAAAAAAACCCAATCATTTACAAGACACTCAACTCGAAAACAGAAGTACATGAAACATCCACTCATGAAAATGTGGAAAATGTTTAAGGCCCCTATGGGCCTTTAAAGACTGCATAACGAGGGTAAACAGGTTTGCGACGATCTAAGTAAGATTTGACAGCGAAGAGCGAGCCAAGGACCTCTCCACAAGGTCCTTTCAACATGAAAATCTCTTCATGATCCCTACATACCGTGGTCGTAGGGTCACAAAAATTAACATATAAATGTGCCCCCCACCGAAATTGAAATAATATGGCCCGTGTCCGCCATTTGCTATGACATCGAGGATGAAATCCATATATTGGAAACCGCTGCCCAGAACCAGTAAAACTGGATTGGCCAAGAAGTCGAGATTCTTGCTCAGATCGATCCTGTGAATTTCGAAAAAAATTCCCCACCAAATCCAATTGACAGAGGATTCGAGCTTGCATGTAGCCGTCAAAGGAAGAAAGCCGAACTGCTACGTTTGTGGTTGCAAAACACCCCTGCTTGAGGTTACCTTGGTTTTTTCCGTAGGCTTTTCTTTCCACGGATAAACCTAATCTTGCTTTTTACATTTTTAATATTCTTCTGTGATACACGATCCCTTTTGATCGCCTTTTCCCCGATCCCTTTTGATCGGAATTTTACAGTTTTTCTCAATTTTCCCTTTTTGTTTTTCATTTTCGAAAAGAAAAGCTCTATAATTGTATTTGGCCCCTCTGTTTAGCCCCGTGCGGCCAAGAAAGGAAGTTAGCTATCTATCTATCTATCTATCTATCTATCTATCTATCTATCTATCTATCTATCTATCTATCTATCTATCTATCTATCTATCTATCTATCTATCTATCTATCTATCTGTCTGTCTGTCTGTCTGTCCTGTCTATCTATCTATCTCTATCTATCTATCTATCTATCTATCTATCTATCTATCTATCTATGCATGTATGTACATATATTTTTGTGAGTGTGTGTATATGAGTGAGTTGCGAGATCTCTGTCGTTCGACGAAGCTGGTTCAATTATTCGATTGACTGAATTATCTGCTCTTGAATTAACCTGTACGGAACGGAACCGTTCAAAGCCACGTGTATTTGTATCGTAATTCCCACGCAGTATCAACGTGTGACACACATACATACTCGACGTCCTCCCAGCGCACATACACAGTGCAGAAAGCGGCAGAGATTAATGCTTACATAAACCCGATAAAATATCAAAAGAACTTATGGAAATACAAACAAGTCAATGTTGCTAAATTCTGTCTGTGTTTTGGAACCCTTCCATGTCATAAGCACTGGGCTAAAGGTAAAGATTCGCGGCCGCCATCCATCAAGATGATAAATTCAATAATGTGAAAGAATGAGTCGCTTCTTATTTACCGTAACTTGTTAAAGAAGGGAATTGAATAGTTTACCATATGTAATTATGTGACAACGTAACAGTCACAAACCAGAAGGTCCGCACATGTTAGTATAAACTGAACAACATATTTAATCAAAATTATAAACTAAGCTAACCACGTGATCAAATTAATGTAAGAATATGCAGTAACGCTGGCCTAGCAATCTCTTGAAGGTCGAGCGGACATGAGCCAGATGCATTTAAAGGAAAACTAATAGATGTCCTTAATGTATTCATCCTCAGAATAATCAACAAATACTCTTCTATCCGTCGCAAATTTCCTAGACACGACACGAAGACTAATCATAGAAGTTAATCTTTAGAGAATCGCCACATGTGTAACTATATATAAAAGCGTATTACATCGGCATCTTTTAAAATAAAATATAGAAAAGAATGATATGTTTTATTAGAGCATTAAATAGACAACGCTTTATTCAAGATCAAACATTAAAAATACGTGATGAGGTCATTCGAAACGGCGAAATTTCCTATAACTAAGAAATAGTAATATCACCTGGTTCAACCCACCGTTTAGCCCTTTTATAGCGACAAAAAAGTGCTTAAAATTGTTTAATACTAACCATCATACACTCGAATAAGAACAACACAACTCAGTACAAATCTACCATTGCAGAACTAAGCAGAAACACAAAATTCTAGCGATAAGTATTCCTTATGAAGTCCAAAATCCACAGGTGAATTCAGATGTAATGGAAAAGGATGACAGAAGCAATGAAAGGCAAAATGAGGAAGCGATCATGTAGTCTAAACTGTGCCGCACTCCGAAATATTATTAATGACGAATATGTGATGAACAAGGAAGCATGCAAACTGCTAACAATAGTAAACAAAATAACTCAACACAGAAACTACTGTAGATATAGATATATTCTTTATAAAGATCTATGCGAATGTCTTCGAAGGAGTTCTTGCTGTTTCCAAGATGTAGATTAACTACACAAAAATGAACCTAAAATAACGTGAGAATACGTAATGAGACATCATTTTATTACACATTCATTATATATAAATATGTGTATATACATACATACATACGTACGAACGTACATTTATATACATACACACACATACAATTATATATATAGCGAGAGAGACACACACAGAGGTAGACACACACTCACACACACACACACACACACACCACACACACACACACACACACACACACATATATACATATGTACATGCATGTATATGTAAATATATGTGTGTAATATATATATATATGTGTGTTTGTGTGTGCACGTGCGCGTGTGTGCATGTGTGTGTGTTTGTGTATAACCTTGTTAGTCCTCAGTTATCAAGAAACTCGATGCAGAATACTAAGTATTTTATGAATGCATTCATTCATATTCTTTGAATAGGGTTGGAAATTTTCTAAGCAGAAATCTTGCCTTCACATTAGAATAGTTGTCACTTCCCTAATGAAACTTAGAAAACAAACGATGTTCTGAAAGAAGCAACGTCACCCATGCAGTACGAATATATATAATTATGTGTGTGTATATATATATATATATATATATGTGTGTGTATATATATATATATGTAAATATCTGTATATATATATTACTCTTTTACTTGTTTCAGGCATGTGACTGTGGCCATGCTGGAGCACCGTCTTTAGTCGAGCAAACCAGCCCCAGGACTTATTGTTTGTTAGCCTAATACTTATTCAATCGGTCTCTTTTGCCGAACCGCTATGTTACAGGGACATAAACACACCAGCATCGGTTTTCAAGCAATGTTGGTGGTGGTGGTGGGCGGGTGACAAACACACACACACACACCACACACACACACATATATATACATATACAGTTTCCGTCTACCAAATCCACTCCCAAGGATTTGGTCGGTCTGAGTCTATCACTCGCCCAAGGTGCCACAAAGTAGAACTGAACCCGGAACCATGTGGTTGGTAAGCGTGCTACTTTATTTCATATAATTTGCCATTTAGGCATTTACAAAGAGGGGACAAACAAGGACAGACAAATATAAAGGGTGAAGTAGCTTAACACAGTTAAAATTTTCGAATGAAATTACGGATAAGATTATAAATAATGAATTTTACGAAGACAATGTTTAAAACTATTACTTAATGATCATGTCGAAGGACAGATATCCAGCCATCCGGGTAGGACCTTTACTTTTTGATCCGGTCACACTTACCTGGTGCCAAACATACCCAGCTTGCATGCCACAGGCTTCCATCTTTTCACAAACATATCTCGTGATAGACACCTCTTCTCCAACCTGATTTTGCTACTGAGGTGGTAAACTAAAAAAGTTAATCAACCCCTGGCCGGAGACAAAGGTGCCTGTCACTATACCTTTCGTACGCGTCTTCCATACTGTTTCTTTCAGTATGGCTACTACACAGAAAAAACAAGCCTTTCTTTCCCTGTTAAGGAAAGGAGGCGGCACAATCTCGATGATAGACTCAGCTGATAGCTGTACTCTTCCCATCATTGACAACAGTTGTTCGGCAAAAGCTATCAGTCCCGATAACTCCGGACACTTCACGAATGCGTGCAAGACGGTTTCCCTATCGGTAAGCATGCTACTTACCACACAGCCACTCCTGCGCCTATATAACACACACCACACACACACAACACACACATATATGAAAATTTTTTGCATAATAAGTTAGAAAAAAAACAAGGCTGTATAGATACTAGAGCATTTATAGATAGGTCTTACAGCTGTTTCTAGGATATTAATTAATAATATCCTTTCATCGGAGACGGTGTGAGAGGAAAATTAAGTTAGTTTAGATGTCATACAAAATAGAGAGTGAGGTGGAGGAAAGAAAATAGATGTAAGATATGTATGGGTATTGAAGTTATAAATCACTTTTATAGGCATAATGGTATATATATACAAT
>NW_021824422.1:12500-18934 GCF_006345805.1 Octopus sinensis | reverse complement strand
AATAACAGGGGTCTGTAGTTAAAATGGTTATTGTGGTGTGCATATGCTGAGTCTAACGATCCTAGGTATGATTTTAAACTGCATCCGGTAGAGGGGCTCCAGGGTGTTGGGGAGTATGGAATCACCTCTTATTTGTATGTCTACAATGATCCGGTGTCATAGAACCTTTTAAGAAGAAGCTCCAGACACCCAGCTGAGTACTTCACAGACACTGACTTTGCTGACGACATCGCTCTTATCAGTGATTCTCTCTCCAATGCCCAGTCTCTTTTACAATCTCTTGAACAAGCCTCAAATTGTGTAGGTCTTTACCTCAATGAGACCAAAACTGATACATAAACCAGTGCCTGTCCAACAGTGATTGCATCATCCACACTCTCAACATGCACCTTTAATATGGTTTCTGATTATAAATATCTTGGGTCTCATATCATCATCTGGAAAAGACTTCTACCTAGAAAGGTATGGCCTGGTCAGCCTGTAATGACATGCATAAGATCTGGTCATCAATCTAAGTAGAGACTTTCAACTTGAAATATCAAAGCCACAGTCGAACTAATCCTACTATATGGCTCAGAAACCTGGACGTATCAAGAAGCTTGAGAGGCGGTTGATGGACCCTAACTCGCCTCCTTATGAGAGCTCAAAATCGCTCGTGAGGCGCCATCCAACTAAAATGCAAATATATGGGAAATTACCACCTGTGTCATCTCTTGTGAAAGGTAGGAGAGTCCAGTTTGCTGGACATTGTTGTAGAGCTGAAAAAAAGTAATTTCTACTCTTCTCCTCTGGAAGCCATCTACTCGCAACACCCAGAGGGCGCACACTCTCCTACCCTGATGTAATCTCTAGGGATACAGGCATCCAGCAACAGGACCTCCGTAGCTATGATGGACCGTGAGTCTGGCGCAACATGGTAATTCCATTGTCTCGACCACGGTCGAACAATGATGATGATGATGAGGTCCTAGCTATAGGTTAACGGGTCATATGAGCGACGGGACGTAGAAATACTCAAGTTAGTGGCATAGAGAACAGTAAACCCACTGAGAGTAAGGAACCCCTGGTCTTTCTTAAGTCATCCCTTAAGAAAAGTGTAACAAGTATATAAAATCCGCTGCTCTAGTGAGCCAGATATCTCTAAATTCAGACACTATATCTAAAAAATATTCAGTGTGTTTGCATGAAAAACTGTATTCGCTTGAAAAAAACTGTTTTAATACACTTTGGAACTTCCAGCGAATACATAAATTCGAGGAACGAGTTTTTTCTTTATTGCCACACTTCAAAAAAGACATCTTGTCGGAATTAAAAAGTAGATGACAGGACACTTAGTAAACCATTAACATCTGGTTTCAGTCTGCTTGACATCGAGCTATGGTAACGTTGGTTGTCACCCTTGTGTTTTTCTTTTCTGTTTTCCTCTGTACAAGCGTCTCCTGATTTAAATGTTATCTGCTCAAAAGACAACGGACAAACAGTTTGATAAATGGCAATTTAAATTAGTTTTGACCAGGAAACCCTGGGTAGATATAATTGTAAGATTTACGGCTTTTAGTTTAACATTATCATTACTCACTTAGCTGATCGAGAGCTGTTCAACATGTTGAAGCATTACCACATACATAACACACACACACGAGTGTCAGTCCACATATTTAGTTCAAATTGCATGTTTAAACAGGCCGCTTCGACACCCCAAGGCCTATCCACATAATTAGATGGTTAAAGAGAGAGAAAGAGAGAGAGAGAGAGAGAGAGAGAGAGAGAAGAGAGAGAGAGAGAAGGAGAGGAGCAAATTTAAAAGGAATTTAAAATAGCTTTCTGTTCAGAATCACTTCAAGTCACGTGGCTGTTTTAACTCTATTAGTGACATTACTTTTCTTTCGTTGCGTACTCTACGTGGTAGATCACAGGCGATGTTAGGGTCAGTTAGTCGACTGTCTGTAGGGTATTTCTTTTTCCGTGACAGTATTTTCATTGAGACCTTCAAATAATGCAGGAGACTCACTCAACGCACGAACGCACAAGCACATCCACACGTGCCCCCATACACACACACACACACCACACACACACACATATAGATATATATATATATATTATATATATAATATGTGTGTGTGTGTCTAAGGAACACACAAATACACACACACACCTATATATGTTTACAATCCACATAACCTACTAAATACTTGTATAAATGAGGTATGTGCGGTTCATAATTAATCGTTTTGAAGCTGAAGTAGACACGAAGCTTCAACTTCGCCGCTGCATTAATCACTATCTGCTGTCTGTCCGTTTGTCCGTCTTGCTAGTCATACATACTTACATACCTGCAAACATGTTGTACAAAGATGTATATACAATGTAAACCTACATATATATTTACACACATCCCATACATCTATGTATATATGTCTACGCATATATATATATATATATATATATATAATATATATATATATATATATATATATATATATTATATTATATATTATTGTATGTATATATGCATATATATAATCATCCATAAATATATATATATATGTATTATTTGTTTCAGTCATTTTACTTCGGCCATGCTAGAACACTGCCTTTAGACGAACAATTCACCCCAGGACTTATTCTTTGTAAGCCTAGTAGTACTTATGCTAACGGTGCGTTGTGATGAACCGCTAAGTTACAGGGACGAAAACACACCAATGTCGGTTGTTAAGCAATAGTGGGGGGTACAGACACAGATACACAAACAAATTCATGCTTGATCGCCAAATCCAAAAGCTTTTTTTTATTCTCTGTTTATTTTTTCTTATTCCTTACTGTTGAAGAGCGTAGGCTCGAAACCTAAAAGACTTTCTCACTCTCCCGAGCGTCAAAGTAATACACCTATATCAAGCTTCTTTCAGTTTCCGTTTACCAAATCCACTCACAAGGCTTTGGTCGGTCCGAGGCTATAGTAGAAGACTTTTTCCCAAGATGCCACGCAGTGGAACTGAACCCAGAACCATGTGGTAGTAAACAAGCGACTTACCACACAGCCACTCCTGCGCCTATACACACACACACGCCACACACACACATATAAAGTAATACCTCACTTTACATGGGCCCGAGCTACGTAATCACAGGTTTACGAGTTTTATTTTACAGTAAATATAAAACGGCTAAGCAGCCTTGGAAAGTTTTCAAGCACAAGATCCAAATTTTAAACGAAATGCAAAAGTTTCAAGTGCCATAACAAACGCTTCTTCGTGTTACCGAGAAATTTACACAGAGCGAAAAAAGTTTCTTCTAAGAAAACAACTCTAGATTTGTTTTTTAAAAAGAAATCTACAAGTCTGTCTACGTGTGCTTGTGAATCGGCGATCGCGTCTATAAATGATGGTGTGTACGATTCTAGTGTGAGTGAAAGTGATTCAGAAAACAATAATACTTATAATAGTTTTTAGTATAAATGATCTTGATATTCTTTCTACTGTACATAAAATATTCTTTACATTCTACAGTTGTTTTATTGTCATTTATTGCCATTTATTTACGAGGATTATAAAGTTTATGCAAAATTCTAGCAAGAGTGAACATAACGAATAACGAATCATTACGTTGCTGGAATTGGAAATTATTGCTTTGTTTTATGGGTTTTCTCTTTACGAGTGGTCCCCGGAAACAAACTAACTCGTATATCGAGGCATTATTGCATATATGTACACTCACGCGCACGCTCACATACATACAGACAGACACACGCACGCACGCACATACACACACGCACGCACATACACACAAACACAAACACACACACACATACACACACACACACACACACACACACAAGTATACAGGATGCGGGGGATTAAACTATCGTCTAAAATACGCAAAAATGAAAATAACACTGGAATTTCATTTTAACCGATATATTTACCAATGCATTGAACCAAAGACGAGAGCTTTTAAATTCCTGCAGGCACGCTACGTGGTTTAAAATGTGAACTGTTAATATACCGTATGGGTAATTTTTTCACGTTCGAAAAATCTATTTGACTTTCGCATTTGAATTTGGCTTTTACACTTAAAATATAGACATCTTTTAGTATTACAATGCTGCTACATATTTCGCCTTCATATTTCACATTCGACTTTTTGCAAATTTAAGTATAAATTTTGCTGAGTTTAAATTTTTACTTATTTTTTAATCCATTTCCATATTTAAATTTTGCTGAGGTTAAATTTTTTTACTCTTATTTAAATTTTAAATTTATATTTAAGAAAAAATTATATATTTACATTACTCTTAATTATATTATTTTATTGTAAAATTTTCTAATTTTGAAATTCAATACACCAGATATATTTCAATATATCTGTATGTGTGTATACGTTATGGTGTATTCATGTATCTTGAAGTGAACATATGTATGTGTATATATATATATCGACGTATATGTTTATTTGTATATTCGTATACGTGTGTACATGTGTGTTACTATTGTATGCATGTATGCATTTATGTAGATATGCGGGTTTTATATGTGTGCGCGTGTAAGCTTACAGAAATATCTAATATTTGTTTAGATACTTTTGGGAACGCTAACTTCCAAATCATTTCTCTTTCTCTCTCTATCTATATATTTTTTCTTTTTCACTTTCTTTTTTCGTTTTTCCCACTACTTTCTGATTTTCCCACTACTTTTCTGATTTTCGTGTTCTTTTTCGTTTCCTCTTACTAGCTTGTAACAGCTAAGTTGTATATCTAGAAATACGCACGGAGACGCATTATGTGTGTGTATTATTGTGTACGTAGATATCTATATATGCATTAGTATATATATATATATATATTAGATCTATATATATATATAATATATATATATATATATATATATATATATATATATATATATATATATATATATGTGTGTGTGTGTGTTGTGTGTAGCATGTACCAAAGTTTGTATGTTTTGTGGATATATGTATGGGCCTCTTAGTATTTTTAGTATGTCCATATATAACTAAATATATATGCATTTTTATGACATTAGTTCTTTGTAAATGTTTTAAATTTAAACAGACATATCGTTGTAATTATTTATTTTACCGTTAATTAATTTACCTTTGTATACAAGTTTTCCTTCATTCTACTAAAGTTAAGTTTTGATTGAATGTTTTCTTCGATTTTAAATTATATGATTTAACTCGTAATTATAATTTCATATAAGCGGTTATTGAAAATACCATTATTTGAAAGGACTAAATGCTTGTGCACCAACGTAATTGTATATATAAATACATATAATCTTATATTTGTGCCATTCTCAACCAAAACTATCCGACGAACGGGAACGTGAAACTCAGAGTAACAGTTTTTGCGATGATTTTGCAAAATTATTAATAAAGCATCTTAATCTAGCTGCGGTACTACTTTTTCCTCTTTGTTTCACATTTATATGCTTACTCTGGAAAATATTTATATATATATATAATTATATATATATATATATATATACACAAACTTACTGTTAACAACATTGGAATGCGTGGCATTCATTTATTTCATAAATGAAAAATGCATTACAAAACGTGTACGTCTGCACATCCAACACACAAAAACAGGCGTGCGCATACAGACGCACTCACACACACACACACTTGGAAATGGATGCGTGGCGTTCAATCAATCAATATATATATAGGTACAGAACGTCACCAACTACAAACGACATAGAGTGCGAAAACAAATGTGTTCAATACGCAAGCTATGAGAGAAGCAAATGGAAAACAGGACACGTAACATAAAGAACGATCCTTCATCAGTTGTTGACGTCCTGTACCCATATAAACATATGTATATATATTATATATGTATATGTATATGTATATATATATATATATACATACACACATATATAATATATATTATATATATATATATATATTATATATATATATATACACACACAACACACACATATATATATAATATATATACACACATATATATATACACATATATATATTATTATTTATATTATTATTTAATTGAACACCATGCATCCATTTCCAAGTAATTTTATCTTAATGTTTTTGGTGCGACTCTACTCTATATTGTTTTCTCCCTCATCTTTTTCTCCCCTTCACCGTTGTCTATATGTCTGTCTGTCTCTTCCCCTTTCATTTTCTCTTTCTCTCGTTGCACACACGTGACCATCGTCTATCATTCTTTTCCTCACGAGATCATCTTTCTTTTCCTTCAGGTCTGTCCTAAGGTCTGGACGTATTCTACCTGTCTCTTCTATCGTTTTCTCCTTTCAAAGAAAATATTTCTCCAGCGTTCGCTATGTTACCCTCATCCTGCCCGTACGAACCTGCATATTTGTTTTCGTTCGGTTTCCTTGTATGTCTCCACTGTCCTGTTTTGTTCCCAAATTTTAATT
>NW_021824422.1:5000-7500 GCF_006345805.1 Octopus sinensis | reverse complement strand
AATACATAGTTCTAAGCAAAAATAAAGAAAAGAAAATAGATAAATAAATGTAAAAAATAAGATAAATTAAAAAATGGAAAAAACTAGAAGCGAATGCTATACCAGTCTCTTCTATAATTGTATATGCCAATCGTAGAAGATATTTGGATGATACCTAATATGGCCCACATCATTTTGGGTGTTGTAGCTTCTATGATTTTATAAATAACATGGGCATTCTGCATTGAAGATTAATTCTTCTGTCACACAATGTGAAATCTGTCAGAACAAATCCAGAATAAATATTTACCTGATTATTAAATACGAGCAAAACGCCCCGCGTCCAATGGACGGTGCTGAGTTGTCAAACATTTAAACCAAATTTTCTCAAAACAACTTGTCCGATTGTCCCATAGGCCTCCCTTTGACAAACACTGATTTAACCTAAATTTGAGACACGAGCAAAAGAAGAAATAAAGATAGACTTTTTTTCTATTCCAAAGTAAAACGATTTTATTCACACAAATATGCAACCGAAGAGTACCAGTAATGATAAGGCTGTTATCTGGGAGAACACAAACATGGTTTAAACAGTAAGCTTGGCAGGAAAGAAACGTTCCTTTAAGCAGTACAAAAACAACCAAAAATGGAAGGTGCAGTTATGTACAGGTTGACGGAAGAAAAGCAGGACAAAAACGGCTTTATCAATCGCATTCTCACCTGGAATCGATTTTTGTAAATGTTTCAAGATTTATACACGCCCTGATACCGTCGCTATCTACATATCAAATTTGAGCGCAAATGGATAGAGGATACCCGAGATCCTAGAAGACACACACACACACAAGACAGAACCGATTTTATATAATAGATATCTTGGGTGTGCTGAAGAAAATCCTACTCTCAATGCTGCGCGAAGATATGACACAAAATTCCTTGTTATTCTTAATCATTACTTGTTTATGAATATATATCTGTCCGGCGTATCTCCTTGATAGGGAAACCTTCCCTATTCTCTAAATCACTTCCAAGGCACTTCAAACTCGATGAAGAAGCATTGGACAGTTCTTGTATGCAGTGTAAGGGACTTGGTTTGAGTCTAATGCCCATGTACATATTGTTCTTGTTAATACTTCATTTACTTTCCTCATGGAAGATTCCTCCATGTTGAATTTCGTCGTGTGCCTTGTATACACCCATCGTCTTGTCTTATCTTAATGTCACACGAAACATTAGCAGCGTGCTCGTTGATGCTGTCTATGAAACAGGCTATACATGCTTATATACACTCATGCATACAGGCATACATATACAGTGATTAGAGTATCGGGGTTACAATCGTAAGGCAGTGAGTTCGATTGCCGGACTGAAATGTATTGTGTTCTTGGGCAACACACTTTATTTCACGTTGCTTCAGTTCAATCTTCTTTAAAAATGAGTTGCGACGTCACTGGTGCCAAGCCCCATCAGCCCCTTTGCATTTCCCCTGGATAACATCGGTGGTGTGGGGAGGGGAGGCTGGTATGCGTGTACGACTGCTAGTCTTCCATAAACAACCTTTACAAGATTTATGCCTAGGAGAGGAACATTTTATGTGCAATCCCATGGTCATCCATGAACTAAAGGATTCTTTACATGTATACACTGGCAAACACACATACACATACCAACACACACACGGACACAGACATTCACAGACACACGCACACATACAAACACACGCACATTAAAGCTATTTCCCGAGGCATATATATATATATGCGTGTGTGTGTTTGTATATATATATATATAACGGGAAGCTTTATGAAAATAAACAAAAGACGAAGGCAGGTGGAAAACAAACGAACAATTGTATTATATATATATATAGATATATATACATATATGTATTATATATATATACGCACACACAGACATACATATATTCACCTTGTATGTATATATTGAGCATCTATATTCAATAAACTTCTAGCACACATAGTGAGTTCCATATATTTTTCTGTAAAGACACGTATATATATTTGTAAGAAAGATATGCATATATATGTATATATGTGTGTGTATATACATATATATGAGTATATATATATATATATTATAATAATATATAATAACATATGAGTGCATATGTATATGAGTGTATATATATATATATGTAAAATTCTTGAGAGAGTGAATGCAATTTTCAGATCCAGAGATTCAACTCAAATCTGAATGCATATACAAACGCGCGTTATTAAATGCCCAAAATGGTTTTCTCCATGATGAATGACAACAGATTAGTTTGAAATGGCGTTCGTACGACTTCATCACACCCAGATGTTTAATCTTGGTGATTATAACCACAATGCCGTCTTTCAAACGATACTGAAAATATGTTCCTTCTATATAATCCCGTTTTTCCCTCTCTTTCTCTTTTCTTTTTTGTGTTTTGACTTCCTATCATCCTTATCTATCTTATTACGAAATGTTTTATCTTTGGAATGAATAAATCTCAGAATTTATGAACACGAATACATCG
>NW_021824422.1:0-2500 GCF_006345805.1 Octopus sinensis | reverse complement strand
TGCAGCTCTTGGCCGACAGATGGTCTGTGAGCGATTTTGACGGATGATAGATATACATATATGTATATCTATCTATCTATCTATCTATCTATCTATCTATCTATCTATCTATCTATCTATCTATCTATCTATCTATCTTTCTGTATATCTATATCTATCTATCTATCTATCTATCTATCTATCTATCTATCTATCTATCTATCTATCTATCTATCTATCTATCTATCTCAATAATTTATAAAGTAATAAACAAGAAACAAGAAGAACAGAAAATGCACGCAGGAAAAAATCGAAAAATGCCTTCGTCCTGCATGGGACTCCAAGGAATATATCAGTTGGGGAAGCAAATTGGTACAGTCCAAGTACGTTTCCTCAACGAAAGTTTAGCAAAAAAGTTTTCCACATTGGAGCTGCATTCGGACGACTTGGTAATGATACCAGTCTATTTTAACAAAAGGGTCACGAAAGTCCAAATAAAAAACATACCATTTGATGTCGAAACGCAATGTTGGTCCTCTGCATCTGCTTTGAAATGACAGAGACAATGTCAGAGACAAACATCCTGGAAATCGCGGTTTAGGAGAGAAAGGACTATGTGGCAATCAATTCGAATTCCTGCTTCAATTGGATGAAGCAGCAGAGAGACGATACCCCACCGCTATAGAACTGACAGGAGGCTACAAACTCTATATAGTGGTAGAGGGCAGGCGACACGCTGCTATTTGTGTGGAAGCGAAACAACACTTGAAAAAGATGTGCCCAACCACTGCACACCAAGAGCCACAACAACAACCACTACCACAACCAAAGCACTCCGGAAAAAAAGTTCTACTCCCACCACCATCAACACAGAAAGACGACAAGAGAAGCACACCAAGCTAATCCGTCATCAACCAAAAACCACTCAACACCTGAAAAAATACCAAACACCACCAACAACAGCAAAACCCAAAGGAACAGAAAACAAAGAAAACACACACAAACTGATCCCCATCCTTATACTGCTCACTCAACACACACAACCACTCAACAACCAACAACAACGAAAACCAAACACAACCACTTACACAGATACATAGAACCCCCAAACATACCCCTACCCCTACTGATTCCTCAGAAATTTCGTCGGAAGACGAAACCAGTGAGGAATGGCAAATAGCTACAAAAGAAGGAAAAATAAAGAGCAGAAACACACCAACCAATGCAAACACGAACAAAGCAGGGGGAAATACATCTCACGAAGACATTTCAAAACCCAACGCAAACAACAGCCACACCAACACCACAAAAATATATACAGCAAACATGCTCACAGCTATAGACACCAAAAACACAAATTTGATGGAATACATCCAATCAAAAACAAACATAACAGAAGATGACATAAAAACAAACAATCACCCATACACAACACCACCAGACCACATCAAAATATTACACATCTCCAAAAGTCTGCACCACCACACTCAAAGGCATTTTCCCCAGCGCGGTGGTAAATGCCAAAAATATCTCACAAAGAAACTGTACTGGGATTCTCCTCGAGGACAAACCAAAGGAGGGAAAGCAAAAACTTTCGAGCAGTAAGTAACCCTCTGTTCCTTTCACTGTGTATTCTAATTCATTAGGACTATGATCAAGATTGGTTGTGTAAATGTGCGTGGCTTGGGGTCCCCTGGAAACAAGGGTACCTCTTAAATGACATAAAGTCACATAAGTTAGAAACATAGCCATAAGTGAGACCAGATCCACAATCCGCGGGCCCTAAAGACCATGTTTGGCGGACAGTTCAACATTTATTTTCCCCTGTCTGCCGAGAATGGCGGTAGTGGTGGCACCGCGGTACTTTTTCACAAGAGTCTGGATCTCAAAGTAAGGACAATATTCGTAGACCCGAGGGTAGACGGTCGTCCTGGATGTCGACGGCAGCAATGGTGCGCTTTTCGACTCGTATCAGTCTACGCCCCGCCCTTAACAGGTCGGGCGGATTTCTTTCAACGTCTAGAAGTATTCTTGGGAACGTCTCGTCCTTTACTCTTAGTGGGGATTGGAATGCTACTTGGACACGCATGTAGACTACGTGGGTAGTATAGGAATAGACGGGGATGCAAATGCCTCAGATACCTGCTCAGACGCTTTCAACTGTCCGACAGGTTCCGACTAGACCACCCGAATGCGCCAACGTGGACATGGAGCAACCGCTCGGGTCGTCGAGATCGTATCTAGATAGGATACTGTGTAGGACAGTAGACAGAGATAGCAAGGATGTCCCCAATTCCACATCGTCAGCAACACGGATCACAAACTTGTGACATGTACGCTAGACTTAGGTAAGACACTTAGGCAGGGTCCCGGATAACGGAAACTAACACGGTCTTTCCCATCGAGACAGGTTTTCAGAGACCGGATTAGCACACTAGTAAGAGGGCTTTGATGGGAGCCATCATCAACAACAAATGGTGGTTTGCCTCAAGAGAGCAGTAAAAGCAGAAGCGATATAGCG
>NW_021824421.1:15000-18921 GCF_006345805.1 Octopus sinensis | reverse complement strand
TCTCACACCGTTTCCGATGAAGAGACATAAGAAATATCCCGGAAACAGCTGTAAGACGTTCTATTTATAAATGTTCTAAAATCTTCACAGCCATTGGCTTTTTATCTCATTCTGAAATTTAAAAAAATATTCCCCATATACACACGCTGATATATGACCTACGTTGGACTCCTTATTCGCATAATCATCGAACTTGGAACACAACTATGGTCTATCCATAGCACTTACTGAACATTACCTCTCATAACTTCTCTCCCCCTCTCTCTCTCTCTCTCTATATATATATATATATACATATATATATATGTGTGTGTGTGTGGATATATATGTATATTGTATATATATATGTATATATATTTGATATGTATATTTATATATATATATATATATATATATATATATATATATATATATATTGTATATATGGATATGTATATATATATATATATATAATATATATATAGATATATAAAAATGTATATGTATGTATATATATCTATTATGTATATTTATATTTTTATGTATGTTGTATATATATATATATGTATATATGTATATATATATGTATATATATATGTATATATATATGTATATATATAGTATATATATATATATATATATATATATATATTATATATATATATATATATATATATATATATAATATCACAGGAAATGGTCACAGTCTTTATCACGTTATCACATTATTATCTCTAAACGCTTAATTTTCTTAATTTCTTTTTTCTTTCTTACTAATAATCTGACCGTAAAGATAGAATTGTATTTTATTGTTAATTGGACATGAGAGTTTTTCAGTGTTTGTTTCTTTGTTTTTGTTTTGTTTTGTTTTTATTTTGTATTTTGATTATACTTTTGTTTTGTCTGTCATTTCCTTTATGGGTTTGGTTTCGTTTAGAAATTGCTGAAAATGGCGCCACTTTGAGAATTCATTGTTGTACAGAATGGATTGACAGTCAGACCAAACGAGAGACTCATTCAAAATACTCACCCGAAGAAACACATTTACACCTTTGATTGATGGTAGTAATTACGCAGTATGTTAATTATATTATCTCACCAATGTACAGCGGATGTGAGGATATCTGGAAACAATTGTAGTCATATGGAAGAAAGGATGTTGTTCAATCCATTATTTCTTATTCGTCTCTACGGATACTATGGAAGTCCAGATGTATAACCAATGATAGCAGTATTCCCATCGTATGATGATGACATCTGGTAGCCAATACCACTAGGCAAGCTTTATGCAGCATACGACTACGATCTTTTTACCAAAATTCTATTCAACTATATCCATATATCTCTGTGGATGTGTGTCTGTGTTTTTCCTTTCATCAAACGCTTGACAACTGATGTTGGTCTATTTGCTTACCCGCATAGCGGTTCGACAAAGAGGACCAACACAAATGGGAAGCAGTAATTGAAGTAGATGGTGAATATGCTCCGAAATAATCATTTAAAGATGTTTTTGTTACCTGTTATTGTTTTTGTTGAATAAAATTTGTTGAAAAAAACCAGCAATAATTTTGCACCCGCCCAATATATATATGTATTTATGTATAATATATACATACATAGCTATATATAATATAGCTATGTAAGTATATATCAGCATATATTAGCATATATTAATATATATTAGAACGTATCTCAATAAGATTAGTGTGTACGTATGTGTGTGCGCATGCGTCTCAGTGTATGTATTACTTTGTATAATTACGTACTATTTTCTGTCAATACGTGTTAAAGTGTAACATACTATATATTACCATAAGTGCGTAAATATGTGCCAATATACGCGTGAACGCGTTTACATACATATATATGCATGCGTGTGTGCGTGCTTGTGTGTGCAAGTGTGTGTGTGTGTGTGTATGTGGATATGGATATATGTAAATCCGTATCTATTAGTATGAATCAAATGTGTGTTAGTTAATTTGAATTAACTGCCAGCCTCTACTTAATTGCAATGATTTCATAGCAATAAGCACGAAATTTCGAGACAGTTCATTTACTCTCTCTGGCTTATTTTGATTTATTTATTTTTTTTTTTTGGTGTGTGTGTGTGTGTGTGTTGCTGCCACTGTTGTTACAGTTGATGTTGTTGTTCTTGTTGTTCTTGTTGATGTCATCATCATGCTGTTGTTATTTTAATTCGCTTTATCGATTTATTTATTGATTTCGTTGTTTGTTTTGCCATTTACTTAATACGTTATAGCCTTTTATCTTTCTCGTGTTTCAGACATTGGATTGCGGCCATGCTGGAGCACACGCCTTCAAGAGTATTTACCTAACAACACCGACCCCAGTCCGGTACTTTTTCTACCGACTTCTTTCGCTGAAAGCTAAACTACAGAGGATGTATTCATTCCAAACGCATTAACAGGCCCGGGATCTTAGTAAAAAATACTGGCCCAAAATACCGCGAATTGCAATTGAACCCGAAATTACAAGGCTGCAAATGAAGCTTCTTAACCATGCATTCATTAAGCCATGCATTCATTTTGTTTCATAATGAGGATATTAATTTATTTTATCGCATTTGTTTTATACTTTTTATATTCATAATGAATTTTCCATATAACTAGATTCAATAAACCCTTTAAATTCAAAGAAACTATGATCTTCTTCCTTTCAAATCAAAGGCGCAAATAAATATATTCTGAGATAATTGGTTAAAAAAGTTCCTCGACTTCTGCCCCAATGTATTGTAAAGAGAATGACACATCGGATAGTGTAATCTTCGCTATGTAATATCCAAGAAATGCAAATGACGTACATGAATAGAACACTTTCAGTTATAAGTCTGCTTTGCCAAGGCTATCCTGGAGTTCAAATAACAATCACATGAGAGTCACAGATTGTTCGCAGTCATCCAGGAAAATTAAGGGTTGTTTTGTTACTCTTTTCTGTGTTGTTATTACCAAGTGAACATCTTAACCATTCGGCTGTACTGTTACAATGAATATACACGCATACACATATACACACACACATACACACATACATAAATATATAGCCTGGCTCTCCGTTGCTCACGACAGCGAGTGTTCCAGCTGATTCGATCAAAGGAACAGAATGCTCATAAAATTAACGTGCAAGAAGCTGAGAACTGCACAGACACGAGGACCCTTAACGCAATTCTCATGGAGATTCAGCGTATCACACCGAATGTGACAATGCTAGCCCCCTTTCAATTACAGGTACAACTCATTCATGCCAGCTGAGTGGACTGGAGTAACGAGAAATAAAATGTATTATTCAAGGATTCAACGCACCGATGGTAATCGAACTCCCGACCTTACGATCGTTAGCTGAATACTCTTGCCAGAGGGGACAAACAAGGACAGACAAACGGATTAAGTCGATTACTTCGACCCCAGTGCATAACTGGTACTTATTTAATCGACCCCGAAAGGATGAAAGGCAAAGTCGACCTCAGCGGGAATTTGAACTCAGAACGTAGCGGCAGACGAAATACCACTAAGCATTTCGCCCGGCGTGCTAACGATTCTGCCAGCTCGCCGCCTTTATTAATATTAATAATTATAGAAAAAGCGCTGAAGACTATTTCGTCAACCAAAAACTTATTTACATTCACTTCTTCCAATTATTTTAAAACCAATAACATTTACTATATTGTGATAGCCACATTCATAATGCATATTTCTTTTTATTCTACTTTTGCTGCCAGCTACACTGGTTACGAAATATTAACCATAGTACATAAAACCATTTCTGTTAGTATTAAAAGTTCTTTGACACACAGACCAATCTAAACTAACACTTCTTAATACAATTTCTTTGAACTGCTTCCGATAACTTCGATTACGAACAATATATATTCAATTCATACAACTTTTCTGCTCGCTACCTTGAGAGATAAATATTCATTAATAT
>NW_021824421.1:0-10000 GCF_006345805.1 Octopus sinensis | reverse complement strand
CTTCTTCTCCGGATTTATGATTTCTACAAACGATATATATCTATATATATATATATATATATAGAGAGAGAGAGAGAGAGAGAGAGAGAGAGAGAGAGAGAGACGTGTACATATACAAATACACTTATATTACTCATGTATACATAAACATATACACATATATAAATTTATCGGTCATAGCTTATTTCCATAAGCATGAGACGCCTTCATAAGCTCAGGCATGGCTCTTTGGTTAAGAAGCATGCTTTGCAATCTAGAGGTTTGGGGTTCAATCCAACCCGCAGCACCATGGGCAAATGTCTTCTACTGTGACTCCGGGCCAGCCAATGCCTTGTGAGTTATTTCGGTAGACAGAAACTGCAGAAGCTCAACGTATATGGATGTATGTGCGTGTGCACATGTGTGCGTGTGTGTGTCATTGTGTTGGTTTGTTTACGTTCCTGTAACTTAGCAGTTTGGCAAAATAAACTGATAGAATAAATCCCAGAATTATAAAGTAAGTACTGAGGTTGATTTGTTCGATTAAAAACCTTCACGATGATGCCCCAACATGGCCGTAGCCCAAGGATTGAAAACAATTAAAAAGGTAGAAAATCTTTCTTTGTAATAGATAAATGGCTGAAAGGGACAAAGTCGGGTTTTGTTATGAAAAGAATAATTTGTAGGGTAAGGACGGGGTCAGAAAATTAAGGATAGATTAGTCAATGAAATCGATTAATATTCATTGTTGGTTTATTGTTATTTTATTGTCATTGGAAGAATGAAGGGCGAAAAAGGAAGAGGAGGAGGGGGAGAGGAAAAGGAGGAGTACGAGGGGAGAAACAACAACAACAACAACAACAAGGACGGTGACAAAAACATCAAATAAAAGAAGAAGCAGGAAAAATGGAATAAAAAGTGGGTCATAGAGTTTGACCTTTCACTTGAGAATTGGTTTTAATGGATGAATGGTTGATGTCAACAAATGCCATGACGACGACAACACCGACACCACCACCATCCTCACAGCCATCATGACAACCACTACCATTAGAATCACAAACACAAACACCGCCATTATCGCCATACACTCGTAACCACCGTGACCTTCACCACCAACACCATCAACAGAACCACCTCCATCACCACTATCAGTGGCGTCATAACCGTCATCACCACCACCACCATCACCACCACAATCAGCAGTCAACACCCCCAACAACACGACCATCTCCATTGACAACATACACTACCCATTACCACCACCACCACCACCACCACCACCACCACAACCACCACCACCACCACCACCACATAGATCACCACCACCAATACCACCACCAACATCACCACCACTATCATCACCACCACCACCACTATCACCACCTCCACCACCAGCATCACCACCACCACCACCACTACCAGTTTTATTAAGCTATCTTTGTGCAGCGTTGTGAAGTGATCTTTCGTGCCTGTTTCCTTTCTGCTTCACTGAGTCATCCATGGACAAAAAAATGTCAACCATTACGCTTTCACGTTCTTGTTTTGAAATCGCTTCTCTATTATTTTTTTGCGAATAATTAAAAGATAAATATGTATGTGGGTATAAGTGTGTATGTATATGACATGTGTGCACATATATATTTATATTTAGATATATGCTTATATATATGTGTGTGTGTGTGTGTGTTTGTGTGTGTGTATGTGTGTGTGTGTGCGTGTGAGTGAATCCGTGTGTGCATGTGTGTATATATATATATATGTACATATATATATATCCATACATATATAGAGAGAGGTAAAAAAATAAAATATTTATATATATTATATATAGTAATATATATATTATATATATATATATATATATGTATATAAAATTAAAGATGTTCTTGCATAGCGAGTGACTTGATCTGAGATCGTGTGCTGGAACGAAAACAATTGCAGCGTGGAAGGTGTTTTTAGCCATTTAAGAAACACACAAATACATATATATTATTTATATTATATATATATATATACATATAATATATTATATATAGGTAAATATATATTATATCTATATATATATTATATATATTATATATATATATGTTGTATGTATGTATATGCATATTGTGTGTATGCGTTTGTGTGTATGTGGCGTATGAAGGTATAATATATACACATATATGCATACACGCATATATATTTTTATACGCACCACACGCATAAAAATATATTTACAGCCATATATATCTATCTAGGGCTGAAAAAACTCCCGAGATCCATGGACAAGTTCTCTACAGCGGTCTTTGTCCCTCATCATCTCTACCACGCCCTGTGTATCCTAGAGACCAGTGTCTATCTTTAGGGTATCAACATATGTCATTCTCGGTCTCCCTCTTCCAGTGTGTCCATGCAGGGGCTCCTGCTGGGGCACTGAGGGCAATATCAACACGGAATGAGGGTGAGCATGTCCAGCTAAACTCAATCTCCTCTATGTTATTTTCGAGATAGCTTTTGGGAGGCCCTCGTACAGCTGTTCAGCCTCAGTGATTACTGATTAATATTCAGAGCCACCCTCAGCATTCTCGTGTAGCACTCATCCACCATCTGAATGGGTTTCTTGGTCAGTGCCCAGGTCTCAGACCCGTATAACAGCACAGACTCCACTGCATCAACGAAGAGAAGGATATTCGGGTCTTCACGAAGGTCCGACTTCCATATAGATCTCAAACTGCCATGCCACCCAGGCTTTGCTCTTCCTCTCAACTATCTGTGTTCCCAATCTTGGCTCCTAGATACAGGAAGTCATCAAACAACTCCAGTGCCTTCCTGCCTACATTCCTACATTCCTAATCTTCTCTGGCTTCTTAATAATTATATATGTATGTATATATATATATATATATATAAACAATTGCAGCGTGGAAGGTGTTTTTAAGCCATTTAAGAAACACACAAAAGCAGTTCGATTCACTTCAACATTTAAGTTAATTTGTCAAAATATTTTTGTCAGTGAACAGGTCGCGGTCTTAAAGCGACGAAAAATTTTGACAAATTAAACTTAAATGTTGAAGTGAATCGAACGGCGTTTGTGTGTTTCTTAAATGGCTTACAAACACCTTCCACGCTGCAATGTTTTTCGTTTCAGCACACGATCTCAGATCAAATCACTTGCTATGCAAGTACATCTCCGTAATATATATATATATGTTGTGGGTGTGTGGTTGTGTGTGTGTGTGTGTGTGTGTGTGTGTGTGTGTATATTCATAAAGTGTTATGTGTTTGCGTGACTGTGTATGACAGTATATACATATATATATATATATATATAATATATATATATACACACACACACACACACATATATATATATGTATATATATATATACACGTAAGTATGTATACGTAGCATACACGTTTAATTGTAAACTTTTATAACATAGGTCATATTGCTTATGAAATATTAAGTACTAAACAACGACCACAACAACATTTAAAGAGCACCTCCAACACCAACAACAACACTATTGGTGAACTATTGAAATCAGTAAATTATTTTACAAATAGCACCAATGTTGGAGCAGGAAATATCAAGGGATTTAGACATTAATGTATAAGTGGAGAGGAAGCGTTGCTGCTGTTGTTCTTGTTGTTGTTGCTGTCTGTTTTATAAGAATAATTCATACATGAATGTGCGTGTGAGGGAGTATTTCTGGTGTGTTTATATGCACACAAACAAATATATATACTTATATATATATATATATATATATATATATATATATATATATATATATATAATATATATTATATATATATATATATATATATATATATGTATATATATATATATATATATATATAGAATATATATATATATAATGTGTAGAGAGAGAGAGAGAGAGAGAGAGATATAAGATAGAGAGATAGATAGATAGATAGATAGATAGATAGATAGATAGATAGATAGATAGATAGATAGGTAGATAGATGTGTAGATACAGAATATAGATATTTCGATATATATACACATACATAGGTACAGAGATATATATAGTATATGTATATGTATATATATATATATATATATTATATATATATATATATATATATATATATTAATATATATAATAATATAATATATAATATATATATGTATACATATATATATGTTAAATATATATATGTGTGTGTGTATGTGTGTTCACATTATATGTATATATGTATATGTATATATATATTTATATCTGCACACATGCATATATATTTGTGTATATATATGTGTGTGTATGTATGAGTATTTATATATATATATATATATACACACGCACACATGACATATATGAAATATGATATATGAGAGGCGATACATGCATACCTACACATCTTGATTTTTTCATAATTGTTGTTGTTGTTATTGTTGTTGTTGTAATTACTACTTTTGTTATTATCGTTTTTACTTATTGGATATTTTTGTAATTCTTTTCGTTGTATTTCATGTTGTTGTTGTTGTTATTGCTATTGTGGCAAATATTCTTCGCTCTATCCCTTCGCTGTATTCTTTTAGTGGAGGAAAGGTGATTTATTTTTTTCAAATTTGTGTGTGTGTGTTTGTGTGTGTGTGTGTGTATGTGTGTGTGTGTGTGTGTGCGAAGAGAGAGAGAAAGACAATAGAGGGAAACAAAGAAAAAGAGAAACTGTGGGTGCATGTGTATTTGTGTGTGTTTGTGTGTGTGTGTGAGTGTGTGCATATGTGTGCCAGTATATGTGTATATTTTACACCAGTACCGTCTGTTTATACGATACAATTCTCTGTCTCAAACTCTCCATTGTTTGGCGCTAATGAAATTTGGCACAAAGACTTATTTCTTTGTCTTTCGATATAAACGAAGCAAGAATTTTCTTATTGCCTTAAACAATATTAGGACAATGTTCGTTCTTGAAGAATTTGCCAATTTCTTTAGTTTTTCAGGCTTGCTGCAAAGGCTGTTTGTATGTGTGTGTGTATGTGTGTGTGTGTGTGTTGTGTGTGTAGTGTGTGTGTGTGTGCGTATGTGTGTGTGTGTGCGTGACGATGGTAGTGTCAGGATGTAGGAAATGGCTATATATATATATATATACTTACGTGTCTATATACATCTATACATACATAATATATATAATATATATATATATATATATATATTTATGTTATGTATGTATACATATAAATACTTATACATCCCATATGTGCACACGTGTTTCTATTTGTGAGTGTATGTATGCCTTTCCAGACATGATATGTATTTATATATATATGCATATACACACTCACACACCACACACACACACACACACACACACATACACGTATATATATATATATATATATATATATATATAATATATATATATTTAACGTGGCGTATGTATGCATATATATATGTGTATATATATATATATATGCACATATGTGTGAGTGTGTTTATGAGTGTCTGTATTTTGGAATGTATGCATGTGTCAGAAAGCACGTAGAAAAACTTGTACATAAATACTTCTCTTGTTAAAGAAATATTCCAAAGTGAAATCAATCAGAAGACAAAACCATTCTCGCGTCTTAAACATCTGGAAAATGGTTTTCTTTGATTAATTAGTTTGTATTTCCCTTGTTACATTTCTGAATGCATGTAAGCACGTACTACATACATACACACACAAACACACGCACATACATACATACATACATACAAACACACATACATACATACATACATACATACATACATACATACATACATACATACATACATACATACATACATACATGCATATATATATATATATATACATAAATACATACACAAACACACACACACATACATACATACATACATACATACATACATACATACATATATACGTGTGTGTGTGTGTGTGTGTGTATCACTCGTTGTTAATTCCGGCATGTAATAACACATACTTTTCTTGGACTATTATTTTCCTTCACCCTGGTCCCTTCTTTCTTCTTTCTGACGATGAGCCATGATCGAAACGTCATTTCCTTCATTCTCTCCATCTTAAACTGAGTGTCAACTTGATGCATTCACTTCGTTCGTCGGTTTCACTTTTGTTGTCTCTGCTCTAAAAAAATAAAATATAGGATTTGCTCAGTTTGTTACTTTATATGTATTTTTTCAGGATTAAATAAAAAGACAACAAACGAAAAATACGACAAGCCTGTGTATTTATATATAAATATATTTTGTCATTACTAATGGAAAATGTGGAGATATAGATTCCATGTGCTGTTCATTCAAAGGGGTTTTAAGGTGTGAATGAAATTTTGAGGATGTAGTGGAGGTATTAAGAAGAGAGAGAGGAGAGAAAAGATGTGTATGTTAAAATGAATGGGCGAATAAAGAAGAAAGAAAGAAAGAAAGAAAGAAAGAGAGAGAGAGGAGGAGAAAATAAGAAAAGGTATGTTACTTGGTGGCCAAGATATTATAAGGGGGATGGGAGAGGCGTAGGAGAGGGATTAGAAGAAATAAGAATGGAAGGAATGAAAATGTGTGAGGAGTGGGTGGCGGGATGATATGTGTGAAAGGCTCTAAGGTGGAAGGATGGATAAAGAAAATGGTACAGAAAATCTTTATAGAAAATCTTTACAGAAATGGTACAGAAAATCTTTAGAATCCAGCCGCCCTTTCCAGACGGGATTTCATCTTTCTGAACCTATTGACCCTGAAGTGACTTATATATAATCGAACTGTGATTAAGTATATCAGAATAATATATATATATATAACGAAACAGTTTGTTGGACTTTTACAGTTTTTATAATTGTTTATATAATATGTTGTTATATATTATATTCATATTACTTAATGTAATATTGTAATATAAATAATTTATTGAATGTCAATAGAATATCTCTATATTTAATTCATCTTTATTATTGAATTATACCAATATTTATATGGTATCCAACTGAAGTACCAGTGAACTAGATGTTTAACAGACCCCTTTGAAGGATTTCTTTTGCTCAGTTTGTTACTTTATATGTATTTTTTCAGGATTAAATAAAAATACAACAAACGGAAAATATGACAAGCCTATTTATATGTATATATAAATATATATACATATATGTGTATATATATATTATATAATATATATATATATATATTAAATATATATATATATATATATATATATAATTAAAAAAACGTGTAATAAATAACCAAATGAGCATATACTAAATACACAAACGAACAGAAAACACAGAAGGTTACCAACGCCTCTTCAGTTATTGGCCAGAGTGCCATGCGCAATTTCGGTCATTATCGATAATATTGAATCCACGCTGGAGGCACCGGCAAGAAACTTTCCGGGAATGGGACCAAGACATAACAAGTGACCAATAGAATAAGTACTAGGCTTAAAAGAAAAAGAGTACGGGTGTCGATCCACACGAATAAAAATTCTTCAAAGCGTTGCACCAGCATGGCTGCAATCCGATGACTGATACAAGAAAATCATAATATTTGTATATATACATATATTACACACACGCACACATATACATCTATAATACACACACACACACACTCACACATACACACATACACACGCACTCACCCGGGTGTTACCGTCATATGACGGAGAACTTTGAAATTACATTTTTGCTACCATGGGTAATCTCAGGAAATATGGCATCCTTGCAATAATAATTATAATTCAACTTTTATTAAAATCCTTGGCTCTTATATAAAACGATGACATCAGTACGAAATTTGAAAAGAAAAATATTTATTACCTTAAAATAAATTAAAATAAAATATATTTCTCATCTGAATATCTCCAATTTAATATATGTTGTTATTATTTTTTTCTTACATTTTATCTCCGAAGTCGCGAACAACTCCGTCGAGAAACCATTTCAGCAAAATTCCATTAAAAAATGCGTCTTTATCAGAAAGCTATAAGACACTCATCCTACAGCTCTCGTGTTGATTATTTCTGTATCTCTCCTTTACTCTCTCTCTCTCCTTCTTCTCTCTCAAATTCTCTCTCTCTATCTATTTATCTATCTGTCTATCTATCTCTGTCTATCTATGTCTGTCTATCCCCATCTATCTCTATCTCTATCTCTAACTATTTATGTCTTTCTCTATCTCTATCTATCTCTATCTTTCTCTATTTGTATCTATATCTGTCTCTATCTATCTCTCTTTCTATATATCTCTATCGTTCTCCATCTCTATTTATCTCTATCTATCTCTACTTGAATCAAGACATCATATGTAACTCTTACTAAACCAATAACAATTATCCATAGAATATAGTTTCTTCTTAAATTTATTGTACAACAATTTTGGATTTTTTCGGTTTGAACGGCAGTTTTTAACATAATTTTTAGGTAACTAAAAATGTATTAAACTTCGTATACTGGTAGAATGTGTTTACAAACATCTTTTTCTCATGGCTTTATTGAGAAATTCTATAGTCTGTAAGATATTGTTATTGTTTTTCGTCAATTTCTCCAATTTAACCAATCAATGACTAAATTTAAAAAATCATCTGTTATTCTTCCGTGCCGTATGAATATGTCGCTCCTTTGAAGAAACAGATTGGTTTTATTTACATTTGTGAAGAAAAAAGATACCCTTTCCCCCACTCCTAACCCTAACCCTAAAACAGATTGAAATGCAATAGATCGAAACTAGGGTCATAATTATGGGTGACAATTTCACTTGACACCGCTAGAAAAAAACTGCCATTCAAACCGAAATGATCCCAATTTTTATATTATATTTTTATTATTTTACTTTATTTCTTGTTTTAATGTTCTAACTCTCACCTTTTAAATTTATTACAATATAATAATCATATTTATAAATTTTGCATAATTCTTTTTTATTATTTATTCGTTTCTCCTTTTATTTGTTTCAGTCATTTGACTGCGGCCATTCGTACAACCCAAAACCTCGAAAGTGTTGCACCAGCATGGGCGCAGTCCAAAGTCTGAAACACGTAAAACACACACACACATACATATAAAGTAGCTGGAAGTGTTATTCTATGCTATCTCACTTCATCGTCTGTTGTGGACATTAATCGTTAGTCCTCCACCGTATATCTTTCTATATCATAATCTGATCAATCATTATTTAATCTTTAACCTCCGATTATTTTGACATTTCCCGTAATTAATTTCGTGAGTGGGGAAGCGGGCGCGAAATTTGCTTCCTGTTTGCATTTGATAAGTCCGGGAACTTTTAAATTTGCACACAGAGACAGAAATGCGTGTCCAGCACACACACACGTGCGCAGTGATGTGCGCTTCTACACTTATACACATGCACATAACACAAGCTTACTGATGAAAACGCATATATATATATACATATATATATACCACTCACACACATTTATGTGTGTGTGTTTATGTGTATATGCATGTACATGTATGCATGTACATGTATGCATGTACATGTATGCATGTATGTATAAATGTATGCAGCGAAAGAGGGAAAGACTGACAGACAGACACATGGGCAGACACCTAGACAGAGAGACTAACAGATAGACAGATAGGTACATACATACATAGACAGACAGACAAATAAACAGATAGACAGGCAGACAAACAAGAAGGCAGACAGACGGACGAACAAATAGGAAGAAAAACAGACAGATGGACAGGCAGACAGACAGACAGACAAACAAGCATACAGACAGACATATGGATAGACAGACAAACAGATAGATATATACATACATAGACAGACATATAAACAGATAGACAGGCAGACAAACAGAAAGACAGGCGGAGGAACAAACAGGTAGATAGACAGAGAGACAAACAGACATACATACAGATAGATAGATAGATAGATAGATAGATAGATAGATAGATAGATAGATAGATAGGTAGGTAGGTAGGTAAGTAGGTAGATAGATAGATGGATAGATAGATAGATAGATAGATAGATAGATAGATAGATAGATAGATAGATAGATAGATAGATAGATAGATAGATAGATAGATAGATAG
>NW_021824420.1:17500-18754 GCF_006345805.1 Octopus sinensis | reverse complement strand
GTATGTATGTATGGACGTATGTATGTATGTGTTATGTAATTAAACTGAAAGAGTGGGGAGCTGGGGCTGCATGAGAAATATCTGTGGTTTTAAGGTAAGCGCTGAGAACGCAATCGTTTCAGTACACACGCGTTCCTACATATAAATCTACACGTCTTGCACGAAAGAAACCTCATTGCTCTTAGGCCTTGCAAATATTTTATACGTACCAATTACCTGCGTCGTTTTCCGTTTTCTTGCTTATTCTGTCATACTTTATCGTGTGCTTAGTTTTCTCCCCGTTCTCTACGTTCGCTCTTTTATTCCCAACAGTCTTTTGCTGTTGAGGCGACCAAAAAATGGACAATCTTATCGTGAAATGCACGAAGGTGTTATGATTTTTGGACGATAGTTGACGATGGAAGTGCCTGTCCACCTCTTGTGCGCGATGTTTCTGTGTTCTTTTGTTTTGTAAAAGTTTGTAGTTGCAGTAATTGCATCTAAGAAAGGTCCCTTTAATTAAAAAAGAAACATATTATACTTCAAAACTAGGCGAAACGAAATCGTAATGGAACTGAACGTGGACAACGGATATCGATTGTTCGCAGTTTTTGCTGTCCTACTTTTATATGCATTCAAAATTGCTTGCTTGAAGTATATATGAATAATATAGAATCTATTTGCTGATGGGCAATAAGGCGCAAAAAAAATCTTTGAGTTAGAAGCAGGTGAATAATGTCATATACATGGTCCCGTTCTCCAAAGTTTATTTGTAGATGTCAAATTTTGTACGAGAATTGAAAATACTGGAGAATGCAGTTAAGTATATATGTGTACTCATCCATCCATCCATCCATCCATCCATCCATACATACATACATACATACATACATACATATGTATATATATATATATATATATATATATATGTATTATTCAGTATAAATTAGGTGAGTAAATAATTCAGTAGTTTACTCTGTAATTATTATTATTATTGAGTGCAATACATGCCATCAAAGTGACACTAGGGAACAAATATACGAAGCGCAATATACCCATCCTGACTACCCGTCTGATAAGGGTACTCTCGGCACATGCACCACAATCATATGTGCATAAAATGGTGATCTCATATCAAGAGAAACAGCACTTTGCAAGTGGGGGCCACTTAGAATTTTCTTCTGGTCGAGTAGCCCATCTCACTCAAAAGGTCCCTGAATAAGGGTTGCTTAAGGATTATGAACGAAATACCCATCTTACCTGAGGTGATTTATT
>NW_021824420.1:5000-12500 GCF_006345805.1 Octopus sinensis | reverse complement strand
TTATACATGAATATCAATAGATTCAGACATTTTCACAAACTCACTGCAACTTATTTCTTTGATTCTTGACTTTCAACATAGATAGCGTTTTATAAAGCTTGATTTCTACTTTCTAAATTTGCAGAAGAAGCCGTCATTGGGGCAGTTTAACTTAATGGTAAAGCACTTGATGCGTAATCACATGCATGTGAGTTCGAATCTCATGGCTAGCCGCCAAAAGTTATCCTGTTCATTCTATATCATTGGCATTATCCTGTTTTTGCGAATAAAATTATTTCCTTATTTGTATATATATACATATATATATTATAATATATATATATATTATATATATAATATATATATATATATATATATATATATATATGAATATTAGTTATCGCCATACTAATATGGCATTCTTATAAAAATAAGAAAAAAGCTGACCGCTTATTAGCTCCATGAGGCCATCGCCTTAAGTTAGCTATTTGATACACAAACTGTATCCATATAACCTTTGAACAGGGAGGTCAGTCGCTCCACACTACTTGGCCGGCAGCTACAGACGCATTTCGGGGTATTGTGCCCCTTTTCAATGCAGCGTAGCCAAACCAGTAGGTGTCGCTTCCGACAATCTCTGTTCAAAGGTTTTATTTACCTAGCTTCGGTGGAATACATCCACTTGTTTTCAATAATAGAATATTAAAACTAAGTCTCTCTAAAAGAGAACAACGGCAGCGTTCCCGGAAAATATTAGTTATCGCCATACTAATATGGCATTCTTATAAAAATAGAAAAAGCTGACCGCTTATTAGCTCCATGAGGCCATCGCCTTAAGTTAGCTATTTGATACACAAACTGTATCCATATAACCTTTGAACAAGGGAGGTCAGTCGCTCCACACTACTTGGCCGGCAGCTACAGACGCGTTTCGGGGTATTGCCCCTTTTCAATGCAGCGTAGCCAAACCAGTAGGTGTCGCTTCCGACAATCTCTGTTCAAAGGTTTTATTTACCTAGCTTCGGTGGAATACATCCCTTGTTTTCAATAATAGAAATATTAAAATTACTAAGTCTCTCTAAAAGAGAACAACGGCAGCGTTCCCGGAAAATATTAGTTATCGCCATACTAATATGGCATTCTTATAAAAATAAGAAAAAAGCTGACCGCTTATTAGCTCCATGAGGCCATCGCCTTAAGTTAGCTATTTGATACACAAACTGTATCCATTAACCTTTGAACAAGGGAGGTCAGTCGCTCCACACTACTTGGCCGGCAGCTACAGACGCGTTTCGGGGTATTGCCCCTTTTCAATGCAGCGTAGCCAAACCAGTAGGTGTCGCTTCCGACAATCTCTGTTCAAAGGTTTTATTTACCTAGCTACGCTGCATTGAAAAGGGGCAATACCCCGAAACGCGTCTGTAGCTGCCGGCCAAGTAGTGTGGAGCGACTGACCTCCCTTGTTCAAAGGTTATATGGATACAGTTTGTGTATCAAATAGCTAACTTAAGGCGATGGCCTCATGGAGCTAATAAGCGGTCAGCTTTTTTCTTATTTTTATAAGAATGCCATATTAGTATGGCGATAACTAATATTTTCCGGGAACGCTGCCGTTGTTCTCTTTTAGAGAGACTTAGTAATTTTAATATTTCTATTATATATATATATATAAATATATATATATATGTGTGTGTGTGTGTGTGCGTTTATAAATATATAAGCAGATGTGTATATGTGTATTTTTATGTCAATCTCTCACTCTGTGAGTTTGTGTGTGTGTGTGTGTGATAGATAAATAAATATGTATGTGTGTATATATCTACACATACAGGCATGCATAGTCGCGTGCACGCAAAAATCAACATGCAACACGTTTTCTAAAGACAAAAACACAGTGACATCTCAGAGACACGGCACACATACTCACAAGCGTATGTACACCCTCATACAGACACACAGACGTATATGAGTGCATATACACGCCACATATAACATAGAACACTTAGCCAAGACACACAACGTACAATGCACACGATTACACTAAGTAACCAACACACACACACACACACACACACAAAACGCACGCTCACACACATAATCTACACATGCGCACTACTCATATTTACAATGTCGGCCATGATCTTCTAAAGAGTCGAATCTATATAAGTAGATTTACAACAAACTAAACCGGAAACCCTTTAATCCTTAATCCATCACCTTATCTATCCATTTAGTATCAATCGAGTGAGATATAACAGATAAAAGATCGATCCCAGCCTTAATGCCACTTAAGGGACTCAGTCGATATCAGACATTTTTTCGTATTGTAATTCATATTTTGGTTTTGTAGTTTTTTTTTAGTGTTTACTAACTGTTTTTTTTTAATATTCGTTTTGTTTTTTTTTGCATGTTCTGTATTGTTGTATGTTTATATATATCGCGTTTGTTATACAAGGATAACAGCAAGAAGACGAACACTAATAATAATAATAATAACAATACTACTACTACTACTACTACTACTACTACTACTACTAATAATAATAATAATAATAATAATAATAATAATAATAATAATAATCCTTTCTACTGGAGGCACGAGGCCTCAAATTTTGTGGGGAGAGGGACTAGTCGATTACATCGACCCCAGTGTTTCACTGGTACTTAATTTATCGACCCCGAAAGGATGAAAGGCAAAGTCGACCTTGGCGGAATTTGAATTCACAACTGAGCGACGGGCAAAATACCGGCAAGCATTTCGTCCAGCGTGCTAACGATTCTGCCATCTCGCCTAACAATAATAATGATAATAATAATAATAATAATAATAATAATAATAATAATAATAATAATAATAATGATGATGATGATGATAAAAAGAAGAAGTAGAAGAAGAAGAAAAAGAAGAAGAAGAAGAAGAAGAAGAAGAAGAAGAAGAAGAAGAAGAAGAAGAAGAAGAAGAAGAAGAAGAAAAAGAAGGAAAAGCGAAAGTTGCTTAGTTATCGACACATCATTCCCAATTGATTCCAGGACCCTAAAGAAAGAGGAAGAAAAACAAACAAACAAAACAATGCAATGCCTTAAAGTTTGAAAAAAGAAGTATTTGGGGCATGCCAACAGTAAAGGTTGTGCCTATAATAATTGGTGCGTTGGGAAGAGTAAGCCAAGATATTGACGAATAGCTGAAGGAGATTGAAATAGAACGCCCGTTAGACCTCTTACATATGTGTGTGTATGTGTGTGTGTGTGTGTTTGTGTGTGTGTGTTTGTGTGTGTGTGTTTCTGTGTATTATTTTGTCCTCCCAACATCGCTTGAAAACCGATGCTGGTGTGTTTACGTCCCCGTAACTTAGCGGTTCGGCAAAATAGACCGATAGAATAAGTACTAGGCTTACAAAGAATACGTCCTGGCGTCGAATTGCTCGACTAAAGGCGGTGCTCCAGCATGGCCGCAGTCAAATGACCGAAACAAGTAAAAGAGTAAAAGAGTGTAAATAAAAAATAAATAGGGAGAATGAGAACGGCCCTTTTGCCGGACTCACCCTTATTTTTGATGTGTCAATCAAAAATAAGGATACATCAAATGTTTCTTTGAAGTTGGTCTGTCGGTGTGAGGTGTCGTATATGTCTATGTAGGCTTATTTGTGTGTGAATGTGCGTTTGTGTGTTAGCGGAGAAGAGGAGAGGGATGCACATGCGCGTGGGCGTGTGTGTAAGGTGGCTGGAGGATTTTCTGTTGATGCGGCAGTAAGATGGCGCATCGGCTTATTGGCTAAGTCTGGCAATTACCGTCTTAATTTTCTGTCATTGAAGATTACGGAAAGTGTGGGCTCAGGGTTTCTAAAGGAAGAGGGGAGTACAAGAAAGCAAGATGAAGTAAGGGAGTAATTAAACATATACACACATAAACACCAAACTTAGAAATATCGAATTGACGTCTTCCTCCATATACACCACGTGATAATTTCTGGTTCGTACTAGACGTTTTTGACTATGTAAATTCTGGACGGTCGATAATGATGATACTGACGATGATGATGATGATGATGATGATGATGATGATGATGATAGTGATGATGATGATGATGATGATCTACGAGAATAAATACACGTAAGTGTACACACGTGCACTACACACAAAGACTTACACACACACATATATATTCGTATTATTCAAATTTTATTGATTGTCTTTCTCGATTCCCTTCCAGTGTAAGAAGGGTGCTGGCGAAATTTGTGCCCTAAAAGTAGCTTATCTCAAGGATTCGATGTCGCTAACCTTTCAAGTTTCTGCAAGAGTGTGTCCGACATTTATGCGCGCGCGTGCACACACACACATACAACACACACACACACACACCACACACACACACACACACACACACACACAGGGATATATATATATGTGTCTGTGTGCTTGTGCTTATGTGCGTGTGAGTGTGTGCATACATGTGTGTGTGTGTGTGTACAAGCACTGTTATTGCAGAAAGTTTGCCGAACTGTAATAAACTCGGTGTATGCAACTGGGACAACATAAAATTACAATTACCATCTCTGTATATACACCATTGAAAGGCATGATGTTGCAGCTTTTGCCTGAGAGCAAACCTCTTCATTGAGCCATCGCGCTAAAAGCACAATGTTTATCAGAGCGAGGCGTACAGCGTTACTGAAGTGACTCAGAGACTCTAAAAAGCGTTTAGGCCTTCTTAGTCCTTGTCAATGTCTACCCTGAGGTCACAAGCTGAAATCGAAATTTGTCCCTTTAATATGCAGAAAAGAATGAGTTATGCATTCACTTGTGTTGAGGAATGCTTATTCGTTGCATTATAGTTTTGTGACTGTTTTAGTCTTCCTACACTTTGGTGTGTGATGTAGGTTATTTCAATGACGTGTAAGAGCATATCTCTTCAGGTGGCCAATTATTAGCAGAATCTTACAGAAACAGTAAAGTAGTATTCACTCGTTTAGGGACCTGGTGTTAGCAGTAAGAAGTTCCTGTGGTTCTCTGCCTTCTATTGAGAGCCGCAAGCTTTTATGTGGCCATCCTCCCCACACAGGTGACACCAAGACCTACCCTCGACCATAACATGCAGCTCCTTCCCTCACGGATAGCGAGTGTGGTCTGGGGTCATGCGGATGATGTCTGACTTGAAGTGGTGTAGCACCTTCACGCTGATCCCTAACCTGTTTTCACAATGACTTCGCTTCACCTCAAGGAGGCTGTTACTTCCTTCTAAGACAATGCATGCTAAAATCCATCATACATTCACTTCAAGTAGCATCCCTGAGATCTCCACTTTCACTGTTCTCCTCCATAAATATGAATGGAGAGCATATTTATCGGTCCTACAGGAACGCGGAAGGTTTGGTGGCCAGATCTTCGTTCTTAAAGAGAAATAAAATGACTGCAAGTTGTTTAGCCCTCAAGATATAATACCGTATGTCGGGCATTATTCCTTTGAGCGCTCCTTCCATGTCTATTTAGCTAGTTGCATCCAGCCTTTTTGTGTTTAGGAAAACATATTTATCATACATATAGCTGCTTTGCGTGTGAGTGTATGCGTGTGTATGTGTGTGAGTGTATGCGTGTGTATGTGTGTGTATGTGCGTGTTTCTGCCAGCATTTCGGTGGGAATAGCTATGTCAGCAAGTGAGTTTCGAGTTTGATAGACGTAATTGGGCCAAATATATAATTAATAATAATAATAATAATAATAATAATAATAATAATAATAATAATAATAATAATAATAATAATAATAATAATAATTAATAATAATAATAACAGCAACAACAACAACAATAATAATAATAATAACAGCAACAACAACAACAATAATAATAATAATGAAGAAGAACGAATAAATGAATGAATTATAATGCTATGATATATATAAATGATCTTATAACGTCATCAGTACATACACACACATACATATATATACATGTGTGTCCGTCTGTCTGTCTGTCTGTCTGTCTGTCTGTCTGTCTCTCTCTCTCTCTGTATGTGTGTATATATATATATATATATATATATATACATATTCTTTGAAATATAATGAAATGAATGAAAAACTAAGATAATAAGAAAGAAATTTTATAAAAGATAACTTCATGAAAAAAAACCATCTCAGAAGAGGAAGAAAAACTATAATAATGAAGAAATTAATCCATTAAATGTGTTGTTGTTGTTGTTGTTGTGATTATTTCTGGAATATTTTTGGTTGAAAAGAAAGATTTACAATGAAATAGCTTTTAAGAAATTACTGGTGTTCTTTTAGACGGTGCTGTTATGAATACGCGGTGCCGGAGTCGGTAGGGTGTAATGTTATTGTCGAAGGCTTTTCTTGCTACTGTTGTTGTTGTTGCGTAACAGCAGCAGTAGTAGTGATAGTAGTAGTAGTAGTAGTAGCAATACTCGTAGTTGTAGTAGTACTGGTAGTAGTAGTAGTAGTGGAGCAGCAGCAGTACTGGTTGTAGTAGTAGTAGTAGTAGCAGGAGCAGCAGTAGTGGTAGTACTGGTAGTAGTAGTAGTAGTAGCAACAGCATTATTATTATTATTATTATTATCATTATTATTATTATTATTATTATTATTATTAGTAGTAGTAGTAGTAGTAGTAGTAGTAGTAGTAACAGTAGGTTGATGAATTTCTCTGCCACATATAAGATACCAGTAATGCTAGTAACGGGAAGTGTGGGCTTGTTGTATAATCCCACTCGTATGGTCTTAGAACTCTTATTCAAACGGGGTTCGATAAAATAAAGTACCAGTCATTCACTGGCGGTGATTCTCAGTCGATTGTAACCTTGAGTTTCGCGTCATTGAAACAACGTAAAAAAAGAGCAATTTTTGTTGCTGTTAGTGTTAATGTCGTTTAGCACCAGGGAAAGACCCCTTCGGCTATGAATATCACCTATGAATATCGGCTATGAATATGATTGCACCTAGAAAGTTACCCTCCAAAGTACAATTCCAGACAAAATTGTTTGTCGAAGACCAGCAGTCGCCCATGCATACCAGGCTCCCCTCTCAACACCACTGATGTTATCTAAGGGAAAGGGAAAAGGGCCGATACAACTTGGCACCTGTGACATCGCAGCTCATTTCTACGGCTGAGTGAACTGGAGCAACGTGAAATAAAGTGTCCTACCCAAGAACATAACACAGAGCCCGGTCCGGAAATCAAACTCACTGCCTCATGACTGTGAGCCCGACGCTCTAACCACTAAGCCATGCACGTTAACTTAGCACCAGGAGATACACAGTAATTTAAACTATGACCACCCCATCTGTTTGTCCAGATCGGACCACATTGTTCATTATATCACTCTTCATTTAAGATAGCATTGCGTGATTTGAAGGAGAATTGGCTGCCATTTCTTGCATGTCTGATGTCCGGACATAAGCTATTTCTTTGGTCCAACATTTACGCATTGTTGTTCTTATTGTTGTCTTGCCTCAGATGATTCAAGGCATTAAGATTAAGCAAGGCATTCCAACATATACGCACGACG
>NW_021824419.1:0-18629 GCF_006345805.1 Octopus sinensis | reverse complement strand
CTTCCTCCTCTGTCTCATTGCCTTCTTTTTCTTCCTCCTCCTCCTCCTCCTCCTCCCTTTCTTCTTCTTCCTCCTCCATTTCATTGCCTTCTTTTCATCCTCCTCCTCCCTTTCTTTTCCCCCCTCTTCTTCCTCCTCTGTCTCATTGCCTTCTTTTTCTTCCTCCTCCTCCTCCTCCTTCTATCTTCTTTATCCTTCTCCTCCCTTCTTTTCCTTCTTCTTCCTCCTCCTCCTCTCCCTCCATCTTGCCCTCTTTTACCTCCTCCTACACTTCTTCCTCCTCTTCTGCCTTCTCCTTCTTTTTCTCCTCCTAATTCTCTTCTCTTTCCTCTTCTTCCTCGCCTTCTCTTCTTTTCTTCCTTCTTCTTTTTCACTATTTATGTGCTTTGTCTTGATGTTGATGTTCCTTATCCTGATGTTTGATATGTTTTCATGTGTAATTCTTGTGCAATAAATTACCATACAAAAGGGAAATTCTTCCTCTTCTTCTTCTTCTTCTTCTTCTACTTCTTTTTATTATTATTATTATTATTATTATTGTTCAGGCTGCAAGCTGGCAGGAAGGTTACCACGCCAGACAGAATGCTTAGCGGCACTTCGTCAGTCTTTACATTATGAGTTCAAACTCTACTAAGGTCAACTTAAATTTATTGACCCTGACAGGACTCCTTATTGACTCCTTTCAGAGTCAACAAATTAAGTACCAGCGAAATACTTGGGTCAATGTAATCAACTAGTCCCCACCCCTCAAATTTCAGGTCTTGCACCTCCACTAGAAAGGATTATCATCATCATCATCATCATTGTTTAACGTCCGTTCTCCATGCTAGCATGGGTTGGACGGTTCGACCGGGGATCTGGGAAGCCAGAAGACTGCACCTGGCTCCAGTCTGATCTGGCAATGTTTCTACAGCTGGATGCCCTTCCTAATGCCAACCACTCCATATATGGTTTGCTTGGCATCCTACTTCAAGTTCCTGGAACTCACATCTACAACTTTATCGGGATATTTACACTCTCTGGGATGTTACTAATTGATTTGAGAACTTTACATTATTGGAAAACCTATAAGAAATTAGCTGAAGATTACTTGACATATTATATTTGCTGTAATATTTGCAGCTTTAATAAATTGTTATAGTATGAAACAATTGTACTAAATCACCGATCCATTCTTGTTGCTTATTTTTTGGTTATAATCACCCCACATAATTTTATGGGTAATACCATAAAAAAATATTCTGCTGCATCTAAGTTAAGTACCATATTCATTTGAATCTATATATATATATATATACATATGACAGGCTTCTTTCTGCCAAATCCACTCTTAAGGTTTTGATCAGCCTGAGGCTGTAGAAGAAAACACCGGCACAAGGTGCCGCACAGTGGGATTGAACCTAGGACCACGTGGTTGGGAAGGAGGCTTCTTACCACAATGTGTGTGTGTATAAGGGTCAGGCAGTGTCGAAAGATAGGGTATTCCCAATGCAACATTCAGCCCCAAATTTGGGCTATCAGTATAGCCAGATTCCAGACCAATATCAAAACTATTCAGGTGTAAGAAAATCCTGGTTTCACAACATTAAAACCATTGGAGTAAAAGATTGTTTGCTAACATAACACGGCAGTCCTGGTTTAGGACGAATGTTGCTGTAAATTAGCCCCAGGAGACATTATCCCCGTTCCATCGCTTGACAACGTTACCACCACTGCCACAGCACCCCAGTACCACCACCACCACCACCATTAACATAATCATCGACACCACCACTACCATCACCATTGCTCCTATCACCATGTCCTAGTTTATCGGAAATTGCAATACACAGATATTGCCTTGAGGTGAGTGGGGGGTGCTAGATTCCCTTGTTCGAAAATATAAGGACACAGATCATGTCGTACAGCCAGCTGGAGACGATGTCTCCTGGGACTAAATTACAGCAACATTCGTCCTAAACCAGGACTGCCATTGTTATGTTGGCAAACAATCTTTACTCCAAAAGCAGTGTATTTTAACAGAAAAGGTTACAAGCTGGCTATACAACACAATCTGTGTCCTTATATTTTCAAACAAGGGAACAGATTGTGTCATATAGCCAGCTGGGGACAATGTCTCCCGGGGCTAAATTACAGCAACAATCATCCTAAACCAGGACTGCCATGTTATGTTGGCAAACAATCTTTACTCCAAAGTACTGTTGCTGAATATCTCTCGTGAGATTTAAAGTAATTAAACAGTTATTCAAGTTTAGTGAAGAGTAAAATGCAATCCAAAGAAGAAGACAAATAAAGACTTCAGCACATCTTCAATGAGCAGTGTTTCAGTCATTTGACTGTGGCCATGCTGGAGCACCACCTTTAGTCGGACAAATCTACCCCAGGACTTATTCTTTTGTAAGCCCAGTACTTATTCTATCAGTCTCTTTTGCCGAACCACTAAATTACGGGGACATAAATACACCAGCATCAGTTGTCAAAGCGATGTTTGGTGGGAGGGGGAGGGCAAACACAGATACAAACATATAGACACACATACATACATATATATATATATGCGATGGGCTTCTTTCAGTTTTCGTCTACCAAATCCACTCACAAGGCTTTGGGTGGCCCGAGGCTATAGTAGAAGACACTTGCCCATTCTTCCACGCAGTGTCACTGAACCTGGAACCATGTGGTTCGTAAGCAAGCTATTTACCACACAGCCACTCCTGCGCCTATGTTCTGAAACAACACTGCTTTTAATGCCAGTTCATGCAAATTTTCAAAATAAAAAATTCATTAAATATTTGCAGTTTTACACATTAGAGTTGCAATTGCTAAGACCCGCATCAAAGGCATGCCTTTACCTTGTCAATGGAAAAGCACATCTGAGATGCATGAAGTAGCGCCGAAAGCAGAATTGGTAAAGAAACAATTGTATTTGATCAAGCACAGGAGTGGCTGTGTGGTAAGTAGCTTGCTTACCAACCGCATGGTTCCGGGTTCAATCCCACTGCATGGCACTTTGGGCAAGTGTCTATAACTATAGCCTCAGGCCAACCAAGGCCTTGTGAGTGGATTTGGTAGACGGAAACTGAAAAAAGCCCAGCATATTTATATACATATTTATTTTCTCTTATTCCTTTCTGCTGAAGAGCATAGGCTCAAAATGTAAAAGACGTTTTCACTTTCCCGAGCTTGTTTGTTGTTCATACACCTGTATTCATCTTTTGTTTTTTTTATAAATTTCAACTATATATGTGTGTGTGTGTATATATATATATATATATATATATGGCCTGCTCGCTTAGCCAACGAGGTGGCGTCATTTCAAGGCTAAAACAATGTGAAGCGCATTGTGTCCAGCGATGTGTAACAACATCTGATAGCCTGGTCGGTCACGGTGATATATATATGTGACCTCGTGAGCACCGCCAGCAATTTTTTTTCCTCTGTCTTCCTTCTCGGGATCTTCCATCTCCTTTGTTTCTGACGAAGAGCTCCGCTCGAACGTTAAACCCTCCTTCTTCCCTTCTTTCCTGAGCGTCCAATAATACTATTTGTTCCACGTCCTCGCGTTGCTGGGATTTTTTGTGTTTTCTTGTTTGGATAACTATATATATATATATATATATATATATATCTGGCAGTGTTTCTACAGCTGGATGCCCTGGCGTTAGGAAGGGCATCCAGCTGTAGAAACACTGCCAGATCTGACTGCCTGGTGCAGCCTTCGGGCTTGCCAGACCCAGTTGAACCGTCCAACCCATGCTAGCATGGAAAGCGGACGTTAAACGATGATGATGATGATGATGATATATGTGTGTGTGTATTATATATATATATATATATAATATATATATATATATATATACATGAGTGTGTCTGTATTGTCCCTGCAAAATCGCTTGACAACCTATGTTGGTGTGTTTACGTCCCCGTTCAGCAAAGAAGACCGATAGAATAAGCACTAGGCTTACAAGCAATAAGACCTGGGGTCGATTTGTTCGACTAAAAACGCGGTGCTCCAGCATGACCGCAGTCACCTGACTTTAAACAAGTGAAAGCATAAAAGAATACACAGAGCGAAATGAATTCTTTTCCTGGTGTTACAACTAACCAGAACGACACCAGCCGCCGCAACACCTTTACTAATAACCTCGCCGCCGCACCGCCGCCAGTACTCTAAGCATACCTATTCCCCCAACGCCACACCACCGTCACCACCACCACCACCACCACCACCACCACTGTGAAATGTAATGCCGACGCCTCCGCCATCGTGTTTCGCTGCACTGCTGCTGCTGCTGCGGCTGCTACTGCTGCTGGTGTTGATGTTGCTGCTAAGCATTTGAGCACAGATGTTGCTATTATCGTCAGCGACACCCCACCACCATCACCACCACCACCACCACCCTACCGTCGCCACCGACGACGACGCCGCCGCCGCCTTACCAACAAGCGCCAACCTTCCCTCCCCACCTCTTCCAACGCCACCATTGCTATCAACTGCATCGCTCCGTCACCACCACCACCACCACCACTATAATCATCATCATCATCATCACCGCCGCCGCCGCCGCCGCCGCGGCACCACAATGTAGTAGCTCGACCTGCTAGAAATAGCAGCCAGATACCGTGTAATAAAAGGTAAAAAAAAAAAGAAAAAACAATTCATAAACCAATTCTAGCTATATAGAGGCGTGATGGTCTCGGCTGGCACGCCTTTGATCATAGGTCTGTTTCATCATGGTTGAGCTGCAGACTCAACCACGCAATCACCACCACCACCACCACCGCCGCCGCCGCCGCGCCGCCACTAGTTATATCAACACCACCACCGATAATGGCAACATCGTCACCGCCACCAAGAGAAATAAGAAACGTTACCATCGCCACCACCGCCACAAGCAGCACAACGACCACCATCATCATCATCATTATAGTTATCATCATCGTAATCATCTCTACCGCCACCACCACCACCGCCACAGCCACCACCACCAATACCATCACCGCCACAGCCGCCACCACCACCACCACCACCGCCACAGTCACAGACACCACCACCACCACCACCGCCACAGCCACCACCACCACTACCACCACCGCCACAGCCACCACCACCACTACCACCACCGCCACAGCCACCACCACCACTACCACCACCGCCACAGCCACCACCACCAATACCATCACCGCCACAGCCACCACCACCACCGCCACCGCCATTAACGTAATCGTCGTCACCGTCACCACCGACACCACCACCATTGCCCCTATCACCGTGTCCTAGTTTATTGTTGGGTGCGTTAACCTTCTGCCACAGCCGCCACAGCCGCCGCCGCCGTGGAAGGCGTCGTCGTTGTTGTTGTTATGTAAGGAACGTAACAGTTGGCGAGTCGGAAATAAAAATAACGACAACAACAACAACCACAGCACCAGCAGCAGCAGCTACTACTAATGTTACAACTACTACTACTACTATTATTACCGCCACCTACCACCACCAGCACCACTGCAGCTGCTGCTGCTGCTACAGTAACGTTGGAGTAGATTCCAAAGCGAGGCTGGCTGCCAAAACGTCGAAACAAGGGCAACGTAAACAATAGTTGGGGAGCGGAGGTGATGGGTGGCCGCAGATACACACGCACCCAGGTTTCGTAAATATATATGTGTGTGATTATATATATATATATGTGTGTGTGTGTGTGTGATTATACATATATATATGTGTGTGTGTGTGTGTGTGATTATATATATATATATATATATGTGTGTGTGTGTGTGTGATATATATATATATATGTGTGTGTGTGTGTGTGATTATATATATATATATATATATATATATGTGTGTGTGTGTGTGATTATACATTATATAGGTGTGTGTGGTGTGTGTGTGATTATATATATATATATTATATATGTGTGTGTGTGTGTGTTGTGAGTATACATATATATAGTGTGTGTGGTGGTGTGTGATTATTATATTATATATTATATGGATATATATGTGTGTGTGTGTGTGATTATATATATTATAATATATATATATGTGTGTGTTGTGTGTGTGATTATATATATATATGTGTGTGTGTGTGTGTGATGATATATATATATATATATAATCACACATATAAACAGCCACGCACATACATTCTTTGCCCATAAACACAAATCTGATTGCGTACAGACACACCACACACACACACACACACATGCAATATTGTTTATACATGCGAAGCAACAACAGTGACTCGAGCGCCTACACTTTCGTGCTATACGCATACACCAATTACATAAGCTCTCTTGCGGGGGGTTCGTAAGGCCTGCTAGAGATAGCAGCCAGGTGTCCCTTCAAATTATGTCCCCCTACAGAGTTTTGACAGACAATAACGAGACGAATTGAGGAGTATCGTTCGAGGTTACTTACATACAGTACGCCTGCAAAAGAAAGGTGTGTTGGTCGTGGTTGGCGGGAATTCTTTTCATTGTATATCAGCTCTATTGCGATAACACAGACCATGCACGTACGCACATGCATACATATAGAGACTCACAGACATAAACACACACATATAAAACAGCAAACATACACACATATACATATACTGAAACGCAGGTAAATACACATATATACACATCCACAAACACATATATACGCACATGTACACATGCATATACACACACATATAAATCGCTTATCACCATATAGCTGGTGCTATCAGACATGTGCGCACCTAGGAAACTAAACAACATTCGGTACATACATACATACATATATATATATATATATATATATATATATGCACGTTTTATTTATTAATTTATTGCCCCAGCATGGCCGCGGACTTCGGGCTAAAACATTTTTAAGGATTTAAGGATTTATATATATATACACACACACATATATATATATATATATAGAGAGAGAGAGAGAGAGATTCTTTTATCTCTTTCAGTCATTTGAATGCGGCCATGCTGGAGCACCACCTTTAGTCGAACAAATCGGCGCAAGGACTTATTCTTGTAAGTCCAGTACTTATTTTATCGGTCACTTTTGCCGAACCGCTAAGTGATGGGGACGTAAACACACCAGCATCGGTTGTCAAGCAATGTTGGGGGGGACAAACACAGACATACAAACACACACACATTTGAATGCGGCCATGCTGGAGCAGCACCTTTAGTCGAACAAATCGACCCCAGGACTTATTCTTTGTAAGCCTAGTACTTATTCTATCGGGATCTTTTGCCGAATCGCTAAATTACGGTGACGCAAACACACCAGCATCGGTTGTCAAGCGATGTTGGGGGGACAAACACAGACACACAAATACATACATATATTCGTTGGCTCCAAGCTGTAGTCGAAGACACTTGTCCAAGGTGCCGCGCAGAGGGACTGAACCCGGAACCATGTGGTTGGGTAAGCTAGCTTCTTACCACAACAGGCTCGCTTGGACCTATGTATGTATGCATGTATACACATAATTTCTGTGTGGTAAGAAGCTTACTTACCAACCACATGGTTCTGGGTTCAGTCCCACTGCGTGGCACCTTGGGCAAGTGTCTTCTAAAGCCTCGGGCCGACCAAAGCCTTGTGAGTAGATTTGGTAGAGGGAAACTGAAAGAAGCCCGTCGTATATATGTATATATATAGGCGCAGGAGTGGCTGTGTGGTAAGAAGCTTACTTACCAACCACATGGTTCCGGGTTCGGTCCCACTGCGTGGCACCTTGGGCAAGTGTCTTCTAAAGCCTCGGGCCGACCAAAGCCTTGTGAGTAGATTTGGTAGAGGGAAACTGAAAGAAGCCCGTCGTATATATGTATATATATAGGCGCAGGAGTGGCTGTGTGGTAAGAAGCTTACTTACCAACCACATGGTTCCGGGTTCGGTCCCACTGCGTGGCATCTTGGACAAGTGTATTCTACTATAGCCTCAGGCTGACCAAAGCCTTGAGTGGATTTGGTGGACGGAAACTGAAAGAAGCCTGTACATGTATGTCTCTGTGTATTTGTCTTTGTATCTGTTTATCCCCCTCTCTCACCACCAGAGCCACTTGACAACCGGTGCTGGTGTGTTTACATCCCAGCAACATAGCAGTTCGGCAGAACGGACTGATAGAATAAGTACCAGGCTTAAAACAACAACAACAACAATAAAATTAAGCCCACGGGTCGTTTCGTTTGCAACTAAAAATTCTACAGAGCGGTACTCCAGCATGGCCGCAGTCAAATGCGTGAAACTGAAGATGCGCGCGCGTGTGTGTACAAGCGAAGTTGACTCTGTAGCGACACACACACACACACACGAGTCCAAACACGTACGCACTCCTACTGCCGCCCCCACCAAGAAACAGTAGAGAGAGAGAGAGAGAGGGGGGAAAGAAGAGGAGGATATGTATGTATATATATATATATATATATATATATATATGTAAACACATGTGTACGTATAGAGATAGAGAGAGGGGGGAAGGAGGAGGAGGAGGAAGGGGAGTGAAGAAGCTAAGCAGTGCAGGAAAAGGAAGTCTGCATTGGCAATCGAGATGTGTGGGTGTGTTCTCATTACAGCCTCTCACATGTAAACACACGCACCACACACACACACACACACACCTATAGGCGCACACACACACACATACACACGCACACACATACACACGCATACACACACACGCGCACACACATACACACGCACACACACACACACGCGCACACACATACACACGCATACACACACGCGCACACACATACACACGCACACACACACACACGCGCACACACATACACACGCATACACACACACACGTGCACACGCATACACACACGCACACACATACACACGCATACACACACACACACATACACACGCACACACACGCATACACACGCATACACATACACACGCATACACACACATACACACGCATACACAACACACACACCTATAGGCGCGCGCGCACACATACACACGCATACACACGCACGCACACAGCTATGCAAGAGACGTGCTCGTGAATAGATTGCGATATATATATTGAGAAAATAAACACACGAAAATTTTTTTCTAAAAAACCCCGAATCCACAGCAATAATAAGGACGATTGTAAATAGTGGTGTTGTTGTTCTTGTTGTTGTTGGTGGTGGTGGTGGTCGTGGCAGCTTTTGTGTAAATAATGGAGTAAAGATTACGTAAGACAGTAAGAGAAAGAGGAACAGAGATACCATTAATATGTGTGTCATATATATAGGCGCAGGAGTGGCTGTGTGGTAAGTAGCTTGCTAACCAACCACATGGTTCCGGGTTCAGTCCCACTGCGTGGCATCTTGGACAAGTGTCTTCTGCTATAGCCCCGGGCCGACCAATGCCTTGTGAGTGGATTTGGTAGACGGAAACTGAAAGAAGCACTCCACAGACACGTGTACCCTTAACGTAGTTCTCGGGGATATTCAGCGTGACACAGAGAGTGACAAGGCCGGCCCTTTGAAATACAGGTACAGCATGAAACAGGAAGTAAGAGTGAGAGAAAGTTTGGTGAATGAAAGAGTACAGCAGGGATCACCACCATCCCCTGCCGGAGCCTCGTGGAGCTTTTAGGTGTTTTCGCTCAATAAACACTCACAACGCCCGGTCTGGGAATCGAAACCGCAATCCTATGACCGCGAGTCCGCTGCCCTAACCACTGAGCCATTGCGCCACAGTGTGTTGTATAACCAACTGGAGATGATGTTTTGGGGGGCTAAATAACAGTAACATTTGTCCTAAACCAGGACTACCACTTTATGTTGCATAAATATGGGGGTGGTATGTGTGTATTTGTGTGGGTGTGTATGTGTGTGTGTGGTGTGGTGACCCCTGAGTCACCAGCCCCCACGTAAAAGAAAGGAAACTTGCCATTGTATAAACCATATCATATGCCAGGATCAGTCCGCTGGACATGACAGCAGACTATTCTGGGAGGTGGCTGATGATGACGACGACAACGATGATTATGATGACAATGATGAGGATGATGATGATGACAACGGCGATGATGATGATGATGATGACAATGAAGATGATGATGATGGCAATGATGATGGTGATGGTGATGATGACGATGATGGTGACAATGATGACAATGATGATAATGATGATGATGATGACAACAACAATGATGACAATGATGATGATGATGACAACAACAATGATGATGATGATGGTAGTGGTTATGATGATGATGATAGTGGTGGTGATGGTGATGATAATTGTGGTGATGGTGGTGATGATGATGATGACGATGATGATGATGACCCTGAAGACAGTGTTGTACTTGTGCGTATTAATGTATCCTTGCCACATGGAAAAATAAGCAAGAAAAGACAAAAAAAAAGGTGTTGAAACGATCCCATGATGCATTGTTACCAGAGTACAATACAACTGTTTCCTTTTAAGTATTCACCTGCTCCAGGTAAACACTGAGATATCGATCCAGTCAATCACACTGCTCTATGATCTAATCAATCAATATTTATTTTCCATCAGGACAATCGCACTCTCTCCCTATTTCACTGCATTCAACCCAGCCTAAGAACTGACGAACCTTTTATCACCTGACATCAGATCCTTTCCTACAATGCCAACACCTTTATAGCAAAACACTTTGTTTCTGCTTCTCTGTCTCTCTATCACGATCTAGCCCAGCGCTTCTCAACTGGGGTTCCCTGGAACCCTAGGGTTCTGCAAACGGTTCCTACGGATTCCATGAGAAACAGTGAGATAAGCTAATGCTAATTTCATGATTGTAATATTACTATACATTTGCACAACATATTGTTGGTTATTGTTATATAGACATCATCCTATCTAACCTTTTATGCTATCAAAAAATATAACAACCATTGGAGATATATTTAGTGATGTCTGTAATTATAGACACCATATATAAATATAAATATAAATATATATATATATATATATATATATAATATATATACTCTTACTCTTTACTCTTTTACTCTTTACTTGTTTCAGTCATTTGACTGCGGCCATGCTGGAGCACCACCTTTAGTCGAGCAAATCGACCCAAGGACTTACTCTTTGAAAGCCTAGTACTTATTCTATCGGTCTCCTTTTGCCGAACTGCTAAGTTATGGGGACATAAACACACCAGCATCAGTTGTTAAGCGATGTTGGGGGTGGGGACAAACACAGGCACACAAACATATATGCACACATACATACATACATATATATATATATATATATATAACGTGATGCATATATAATCTCAGAGTGATTATAACTCACTCTGAGATTTATCATTGTTATATATATATATATATGTACATATATATACGACGGGCTTTTTTCAGTTTCCGTCTACCAAATCCACTAACAAGGCTTTGGTCAGCCCAAGGCTTTCATAGAAGACACTTGCCCAAGGTGCCACGCAGTGGGAATAAACCCAGAACCATGTGGACCAAATATTGCTAAGCCTGCTGTCCAGTGTGCCAACGATTCTGCAAGCTCAATGTCTTGAAGACGGCAAGCTGGCAGAATAATAATAACAAGAACACCCAGAGAACAATCAACCTCCACCAAAGCAACACCAACATCCTCTTGGCAATTAGCCAGAGATGATTTTTAAAATGAGAATATCTGAAATAAACTTGAGTGCTCTCACAAATGAGAATACTAAAAATGAACCCAACTGCTCTCAAAAATTAAGTAAAAAAAAACAGGAAAAATAATCCAGAATCCTTGTCTGGTATGGAATCAATCCCAAAATCTAATCAGTTCATTGTCAGTCATGAGGCCGAACATCCCTGAAAGTTTCATCCGAATCCATTCAGCGGATCTTGAGATATCTTGTCCAAGGACAAACAAACAAACACAACTGAAAACAATACCTCTGCCTTTGCTAAGGCAGAGGTAATAATGATTTCAAATTTTGTCGCAAGGGCAGCAATTTTAGGGGGAGGGGGATAAATCGATTACATTGACCCCAGTGTTCAACTGGTACTTAATTTATCCACCCCGAAAGGATGAAAGGCAAAGTCAACCTCAGCAGAATTTGAACTCAGAACATAAAGGTGGACAAAATGCCATAAAGCATTTGGTCCGGTGCACGCATAAGACTGGAAATTTTGGGGGGTTAGAGCTGGTTGATTTTTATCAACCCCTGTGCTCAACTGGTCCTTATTTCAACAACCCCAAAAGGACGAAAGGCAAATTCAACCTCAGAGAGAATTGAACACAGAATGTGAAGACAGACAAAATACCACAAAGCATGTACTAGGGGTCACTCTTGAAGTATTTCTCCTGGATCTGGACTGAACTAGGGGTCACATTTGATCATAGTTCTGCTAAATCTGAACCAAAGTAGGGGCCACTCTTAATCCTATTTCTGCTGGATCTAGACTGAACTGGAATCATACTTGATCATAGAGCTACTGGACCTGGACGGAACTAGGGGTCACATTTGATCACAGGTCAGCTGGATCCAGGCTGAGCTGGGATTACATCTGATCCCAGGTTTGACAGGCTGAACTGGGATCACATTTGATGGTAAATCTGTTGGAGAATTTGGATTGAGTTGGATCTGTTTTTATCATAGGCCTGTTGAATCTGGGATGAACTGGGATCTCCATTTATCATAGGCGTATTGGACCCAGATTAAACTGCATTCACCCTTGGCCATAGCTCTGCAAAAAGAGATCTGATATCTGTGTATTTGATCACATATCTCAAGGATCTGGCCTGAACTGGGGTCACATTTGATCAATACCTCTGTTGGATCTGGATTGAAGCGGATCATCATTTCACTACAGATTGCTTGATGTGATCTGAACTGGGGTCACGTTTGATCATGGATCAAAAGGATCTGGTCTAGACTGAAACTAAACAACAACGACAATGGCAACAACAGCACCACCACCACCAATGCCAACAACAACAACAACAGCAACAACAGTGGAGGCGCAATGGCTCAGTGGTTAGGGCAGCGGACTCGTGGTCGGAGGATCGCGGTTTCGATTCCCAGACCAGGCGTTGTGTGTGTTTATTGAGCGAAAACACTTAAAGCTCCACGAGGCTCCGGCAGGGGGTGGTGGCGACCTCTGTTGTACTCTTTCGCCCCAACTTTCTCTCACTCTTTTTCTTCCTGAGCCTGGATGCGCATTCATCCATCCATTGATGCTCTCGGTGTCGAGGGTTGACCTGCTTTCTCTTCTGCGAGTCTTAGGAATAGCAAAGAACCACGTTTCGGACTTCTCCCACTACTGGGACGAAGACCGCTTCGCTCAACAAAGAAACAAACAAGCAAACAGCAACAACAACAACATTTCCACTGTTAACATTTTAGGAACGTTCAATCTTTCAGCCAGATTAGGGAGCAAGAAACCTCCTTGGTACAAGCCAAGACTCTGTAATACATAAAATAAAGACTAATTTTGTAAACCTTACCCATCTTTAGGACTCAAATCTGCCATTATGAACATCCTCATGGTTGAACCACCACACACTCTCTTCCGCAGCCGATTCTCTGGATTAGGGTTCAAATCTATGATGTTCCCCTCGTTCATTGATACATTTGCACTGCAAAACAAGAAAAGAGGATTTTTACCAAACACAAAAAGAAAAGAAAACACAATAAAAGAAAACTCTGGCTTGTCAACAGAGAGCTTATGAAGTATTTTGTCCGGATTAATAATCCATCACTATCCATAATATATATATATATAGTTAATCCAAACAAGAAAACAATAACAAAAAAACAACAACGCAAGGACGTAGAACAAATAAAGTATTATTGGATGCTCAGGAAAGAAGGGAAGAAGGAGGGTTTGACGTTTCGAGCGGAGCTCTTCGTCAGAAACAAAGGAGAAGGAAAGATCCCGAGAAGGGAAGACAGGGGAAAAAAATCGCTAGTGATACAGACGAGGTCACATACTATATATATATATATATATATATATATAAGGATGAGACACATATTATTTTGTCTCTAATTTATATGTTAATGTTTGGCGTACCTGCTGATGAGAACTTCGCCTTGCTAATTATTTTATTTGCTAATTAAAGTTTGAAACCAAAGGTCCAGCTGTAAAATATGGCAAATGTTTTTATTTTTCATTCCCTTCGAAATTGTTCTTAACTGTGGTTTAGGACTTTTTGACTGTTCTCTCTAGCATGTAAGGCAACCTGTTAAAGCTCACCTTTTTTGCGTTTAAATGTACACTAATTTTATAAATATATATATATATATATATATATAGGTGCAGGTATGGATGTGTGGGGAAGAAACTAGCTTTTCAACCATGCGGTTTGAGGTTCAATCCCATTGGATGGCACCTTGCACTATCAGCCTAGGACAAGCAATGCTGCATGAGAGAATTTGATAAATGGAAACTGTGTGGAAGCCCATCATATATACACGCACACATGTACACATACACACATACCTTTGTGTACATCTGTCTACCAAATCCACTCACAAAGGCCTCGGTCAGCCCCGAGACTACAGTTGAAGATACTTGCCCAAGGTGCTGCAGAGTGGGACTGAACCTGCAACCAAACTTCTTACCACACAGCCATGCCTGCACCTTTACTCTTTTACTCTTTTACTTGTTTCAGTCATTTTGACTGCGGCCATGCTGGGGCACCACCTTTAGTCGAGCAAATCGACCCCGGGACTTATTCTTTGTAAGCCCAGTACTTATTCTATCGGTCTCTTTTTGCCGAACCGCTAAGTGACAGGGACGTAAACACACCAGCATCGGTGTCAAGCAATGCTAGGGGGACAAACACCGCAGACACACAAAACAACACATACATATATATATACATATATACAACAGGCTTCTTTCAGTTCCGTCTACCAAATCCACTCACAAGGCATTGGTCGGCCCGGGGCTATAACAGAAGACACTTGCCCAAGATGCCACGCAGTGGGACTGAACCCGGGACCATGTGGTTGGTTAGCAAGCTACTTACCACACAGCCACTCCTTGTTTTTTTTTTGTTTTTTTTTTTACTGTTTGGTATTTCTGAGTTTTAGAAAATATTGATACGCATTTCATAACAACAACATCAACACTACCACCGCTACTGCAACCACTACTGCCGCCGCCATCACCACCACTTCCACCAATGCAGCTGCTGCCACCACCAACTGCTATTCCCAGACATTTTGACATTCAGTTTGTCTTGAGAGAAGGTTGTTCCATATCGTTGGTATTTGGATTATAAAAGACTTATAAAAAGACTTGCTTAAGACTGTGTGCACCACCAAGTGTGTGTGTGTGTGGTATGTGTGTGTGTGTGGTGTGGTATGTGTGTGTGTGTGTGTGTGTGCGTGTGTGTGTGTGTATATAATATACATGCACTCACACACATATATATATGTATATACATATGTGTGTGTGTTTGTGTGTGTTGCCATCATGGCAAATGGACATTAAAGGATATACATATGTGTGTGTGTGTGTGAGTGTGTGTATGTGTGTATGTGTGTGTGTGTGTGCGTGTCTATATATATATAAACACACATACACATATATTTGAAAATACATACATATGTGTGTGTGTGTGTATATATATGTGTGTGTATGCATGTGTGTGTATATATATATATGTGTGTATATATATATATATATATATACATGTGATGGTGGTGGGGATGGGAGATTGCTAGAATGTTTAGATCACATCCTTGTGGCCCTGGGCTCAATCCCACCACACAGCACCTTGATCGATTTTCTCCCATCAACCTTCGCATCAAACCCCTAACCCTTGTAAGCGAAATCAGGGTATAATTGTGCACAATCCAAAAAGCCAGTCGATCAGCAAATGAATGCTGCCTTTTGTTTCACTGGATTTCCAAAATAACAAAGAATTTAATAAAACAACTTTTGTCATTAGAAAATTACTATTTTTAAACCTTACACCGAGAGATATTCAGCCACAATACTTTGGAGTTAAGATTGTTTGACCAACATAATATGGCAGTCCTGGTTTAGGACGAATATGGCAGTCCTGGTTTAGGACGAATTTAGCCCCAGGAGACATCGTCTCAAGCTGGCTATATGACACTATGTATTTATATTTTCGAACAAGGGAACAGATCATGTGGTATAGCCAGCTGGAGACGATGTCTCGTGGGGTTAAATTACAGCAACATTCGTCCTAAACCGGGACTGCCATGTTATGTTGGCAAATCTCTATATATATAAAGCTGAAGTTGTCTGTGTATGGCAGGTTTGGTAACCTTCAACTAACACTATCTCCTCCAAGACCCTGCGGCGCAAATTGACCAAAATTGAGAGTATGATAGAAGAAGGCTTGCTCTTCCTTCCGTAGAAGAAAAAAATTCAAATCGGACCATGTTAACACCAAAAATTATTTACATCAAAAAGGGGCTTTTTTTCTATGAAAATCCCTTTTTTTTACGATTTGTTGACTGCTGTGTTGCCATTTGTTGGTGTATTTCAACCAGAAAACTGTTCACTTAAAGAGAATGACAAGCTACACAATGCAAAATTTTTACTTTTCAAAAATTCCAATTCTAAAGGGTCGAAACAAACCCAAGCAATGCCAGGCGATACTGCTAATAATCTTTATTCCAAAGTACTGTTGCTGAGTATCTCCCATTGTGAGGTTTAAAAATAGTAATTTTCTAAAACTATTGCATTATGGAACAGGTAATTTACAGGTAAAGGTTGGTGAGGAGAAGAGCATCTAGCTACAGAAATAACCATCTGACTCAAGAAATATCATCCGACTCATCCATCTGACCCAAATGGATTGAAACAGAATCAATGTATTTCAACAGAAAAATGGTTAACAAATAGTTAAATGCCTTCAGAATCATCATCATTGCCATCTTCGTGTTTACACCTGCTTTTTTTCCATTTCTGTTGATCTGTGTTGGATAAAACTTATCAAAGGATCTTCAACAGGTAGATACTCTTCCTGTGACCAACCCTCACTTGTTCTTCAAGTAAGGAAATTCTATTCTGCTGGGCTTCACAGGAAGTGGTCAAAACAGCTGCATTATGGGACAGGTGAAATATAAGGTGAGGGTTGCTGATAAGAAGGGCACCTGGCAATAGAAAACCTCTTAATATCTCTGGCCGTAGAACTCTATTAAAAAAAAATTGATGTCTTGAGAATCATCGCTACAGCACAGATAATTTACAGGTGAAGGTTGATGACAGGAAAGGCGTCCAGCCACAGAACAACATCTGCCTCAAAAACATTCCGTCTTAGTCATCTAAGAATGGAAAAGCAGACAATAACAAGTGGACAATAAAACAATGATGCTCATGATGATGATGATGAAGAATTAATTTTTAATGTATCAAAATTTCAAGGATGCACCCCCACCAAACTCCACATTGCCTCTTTTTATCTTCTTTTATTTTTTCTTAATTTCCTTTTGATTTTTTTTTTCTCCCTTTGAATTAATTAAACATTTGTCAAATTAGTTCTCGTTACTTTAAGCTCCATGTAATTCTAAGCAATTAAAATAACTCAGTTTAATATTTCTTGATTTGATTTGTTAATTAAAATATTTTTCTTTTTTTTTTGCTTGGGGGTTTGCTAACATCATCAAAGTGATGTCAAAGCCTACTTTTAGTAAACAGCAGGTGGCAGCACTGTATAGAGAGAGAGAGAGAGAGAGAGGGAGAGGAGGCCCGTTGGCAAGGTAAACTAAAATAGCTTTATCTACATCCCACTGGAGAAGAGGCTGGATGTAAATAAACACCAGGAAACATGTATTATTATCTACATGGTGTTGGCGGGGGCGGCGGCAGCAGTGGTGGTGGTGGTTGTGGTCCAGGTGGTGATGGTGGTGTTAGTGTTGGACATGTTGGTAGTGATGATGGGTGGGGGAGTGTAGATGAAGGTGGCAGCAGGGGTGGCGGTAGTGCTGGTGGTGGCAGGAGGCTTGATGTTGTAGTGGTGGTGATGGTGGTGGTGGCAATGGAGGTCGGGTCGCAGTGGTGGTGGTGGTAGTGTTGGTCATGTTGGTAGTGGTGACAGCAGTAGGGGTGGCGGTGGCATCGGGGGTGGGGGTGATGTAGTGGTGGTGATGGTGTTGGTAGTGGTGGTCGAGGTGGTGATGGTCGTGTGTGTGTGTGTGTGTGTGTGTGTGAAGATGGTGGTTGTGGTGCAGATAATAGTGGTAGTAGCAGTAGTAGTAGTAGCTGTAGAATTGGTGGTTGTGATGGGTGGTAATAATAATAGGAGTAGTGGTAATGGTAATAGTGGTGGTGGGTGCAGTGGTAGTGGGGTGATTGTCATTGACATGATAGTAGTAGTAGAAGAAGAAAAAGAAGAAGAAATGGTAGTGGTGATGGTGGTGTTGATGATAGTAGTAGTAGTAGCAGCAGCAGTAGAAATGGTAGTCGTGATGGTGGTGGTGGTGGTGATGGTGATTGTGGTGGTGATGGTGGTGGTAGATGCAAAGCAGATGTGGATTTTGTATGGTGCAAAAACAAAAATCACACATAGAACTGGTGCTCAAGAAAATTGCAAGACGTCTTCATGGATTTATAGTTGAGGGGTGTTGAAGGGGCGTCAGGGCTGCCTTGCCTTGGACATGGAGGGACAGACATCAACAAAAAACAAACATCACCACCATGCATA
>NW_021824418.1:0-18604 GCF_006345805.1 Octopus sinensis | reverse complement strand
CAATAAATATAGAAATAGTCAAGAAATATGGTTTGTAGAAGAGTCAAAACAATATTAAATAGTTAAAATGTAAAAAAGATTAAATTATTGTGAAAAAAAACCAATTCAATTACAAAATATCGAATATTATAAGAAATTCTGTAAGTCAACAATATATTTAATCAATTTTAAGACAAATTTTAACCATTGGAAAATAAACCTAAACAATAAACAACAACAAAAAGAATTATAAGTAGCAACGTGCCAATATTTTATTATAATATATTTAAAATTCTTTTCTTGAATTTATTTATAATAATCATATAGCTATCTAAAAAAACTTGTGTTTTATCGAAAGTATTGAAAAAGTTTGTATTAACGCGAATCTCTCCTGTTCTACAATTGTCAGAATTTCAGCACAGTTTTAGACCAGATAGTTCTACAACGACCAATTTGTCTTCTATCTCCCAGTTTATTGCTGACGGTTTCAACATGAGAACACACCTACGGATGGCCTTAGTATCCATCGATATACAAAAAGCCTTTGATTCTGTCCCGACGAAACTCCTAACGCGGAAGATATTCGATTCGAACTTACATCCGAACTGTGGTTGGAAAATTTCTTAACTGGCCGACGCGGAAGGGTCCGTATTGACAATACTACTTCAAGATCAAGACTACTGCCCAATGGTGTCCCACAAGGCTCCCTTTTATCTCCTCTCCTTTTTAACCTATTTCTACATGACCTACCTATTACTAATGACCTAGACAGTATGTTCTTATTCTATGCGGACGACCTGATTATCGCTGCAAGAGATAAATCTCCTTCTGTGGCTGTTGCAATGGTCCAGTCACACCTCAACCGTGTATGTGATTGGCTATCTGCAAATATGTTGTGTGTGTCTGCATCTAAATCCCAATTCACCCTCTTCACTACTGATAGAAGATTCAAGGATGGACTGGAACTATTCATTGGAGACAAACCTATTCCCTCTTCGCGTACCCAGAAGATCCTTGGCGTAGTTTTCGACTCCTTAATGACTTTCTCAAGTCACGTGGAGGAGGTTTTAGCTAAAGGTCTTCAGAAGTGGAACGTCTTGAAAGCGCTGTTAAAGAAGAGTCCCTTTCCCCTGGAAGATTGTGTCAGCAAGGTCTACCAACAAGTGATTGCCCCGACGGTTGAGTATGCCTGCTCAGCCTGGAGATTTGCAATTGCTTGTTCGAAAGCGAAACGTTTGAAATCGCTCAGCAGGAAGATTATGCTCCACACTGACACCTCAGTTGGCAGCCTTGTTTCCGAGGAGGCGACGCAGAGGAATGGACAGGGTTTCCTACGTTTCTGCAAGGAACTGGGAAACCCATTCAAGGAAAAGGTGGCCCTTGCAGAGGAATTTTGGTCGGTTAATAAAGAAATACACACCGATTGAGTTGCTCTGCAGAAGGAAGAGAAGGCGTTTCCGGGATACGGTTGGGTCATCAGAAGATCATGTAAGGAATTTAATTTTAATGACATTGAACTACTAACTTAGATGGAATTTATTGAACCTTGACGTAGATTTCTGGTTGATAAAATAATTTTGTAGAAAACAAAGAACATTGCAAACACACATGGAATCCAAAAATTTAAACCTAGCAATGGATGTTTAAGCAAGTTCAAAAGATATAACGATTTTAAGAGATAACTTTACCTGGAGACTTCACAATTACTGGAGTTGACTAGAAAAAAGAAATTGGTAAGTTAATATAATTGATTGATTTCTCAAAAGATTTAAAAATACAAATTAGAAAATATTTATAAAGCTGACAAATATGTCATTTCCTAAAAATCTGTTTTATCGAAAAAGGTTTTCCAGAAAGTCGAGAGCAAGCAATGGTGAAAGATAAGTTTTATTTGTTAAATAATTTTTAAAATTTTTCTTCGTTGCCTTGCACGAATATGACTGGAACAGACAAACGAATATCTTTTATAATTGGAAAGTTTCAGAAACCGTGTTTCTTTAAAAATTTTTAAGTCCAAAATTTTGTTGATTATTGTCATTCATCACAAGCGTGGATGAAGAGTAAAATTTTCAATCAATGGACTTATCCTAGAACACCAACTGAAACAAAAAAGAGAAAAATTCTTTTGGTTTTTGACCAATGCCCATCCCATAAATTAATTGTTTAATCAGCAAAAATTTGACTATATGGTAGAAAAAATTGAAAATTGGGAAAATCCATTATAAGAAGTCTAGTTTGAAAGATGGACTTATTTTTGACATATTTTGGTTGGAAAATGGCGACAGGCCAAACAATAAAAAACTATTATGTTTATTCAAATGGATTGAATAAGAAACCGAATACAATAAATATGCCAATGCCAAGTAACATAGGTTTTACAAATTTAAATTTTTATATTTTTAAAAGTACTTCAAACAAATATTTCAAATCGTCAATCTTCGTAAGTATTTTAACAAACCTTCATTTTTAAGGCTGTTATCTTATACGTGTAATTTTTTTAATATTGTTGTTTATTCTTATTTAAAGAGTAGCTTAAATAAAGCCGATTTTGTACAATTCCATATCGTTTTTTAATTTTTAACTCTATATCAGCAATGATAATAGAAAGCGGTAGATTACCTCTCATATAAAAGAAGTCCTTTATATATGACTTGACTTGTTTCGATACATCTAGGCACCATAGCAATGGCATGTCGCTCCTGGCCGTAGTAAGATGTATTCAGAATGTTTATGTTTCCCATCTCACTTCAGAAGCCTTTTTAGTACATAATAAGCAATCAATCTTTTAAAAAATCTGACTGAGATCTATCTCTTAAATTCCGATGTTACATTCCCTTCTTTCGAATAGAAAGTCTCAAATACACTTATTAAGAAAGGTTAGTAAATTAGGGATTGCCTACAGTTCGCAGGCGTCCACCTTGGATGTCTTGCCTTCTCGAGGATATTCGATAAAGAGTTTGTAAATGACGGTCGCAGCCAGCCCACCAGTGTAGAGGGAGATTTGTGGGATGATGAAATAATGAGAGCCGAGAACAGTCCAACCATCAGAGCCAGCAAAAATGAGTGAAATGATCCGGCCTGCCATGTCGAGGTCAGGGACAAGAATGAACACTCCCGAAGCCCCAAGACTACCAAGTAGTGCCCCAACCATCAGCGAAATGGAAATCACGTGTGTGGCCGGCGACTCGGCAGGGTTCTTGGGGTCGGTAATTGCAAGGACTCCAAACACAACTCCAAAGGCAGCCAAGAACTGTTCCATGAACATTGTGGACTCTCTGACACCTGGGGAGGCGGGGTACGTCGTGTACATTTGAATCATAGCGACGGTGGGCATGTTGGCAGCCGTGAACTGGTCACGATATAACCAATAACTGCACAAACAGGCGGTGAGTGCTCCCACAAAGTGTGCTACCATATATCCCGGCAATTTTCTCCACGACTTTCTTCCGGCCAGACAGAGTGGCATTGTGATCGCACTTGACAGATTGCCTCCACCATTTGCCATAGCCACGTACAGTCCAAAGAGCACAGCACAGACTGTTGAGAACACCAGAGTCGCAAAACTTCCGTGTCCATTCACAAACGTAGCAAAATTCCCTTGTGCTCCAAAGTAGAATACAATTGACCCAATGTACTCCGAGTAGTACTCCGGACTCACACTGCTCAAAACTCTCACCCATTTGGCTTTAAACGATTCCATCATCGTTCGACCCATTTTCTTCGCACAACAAAATAATCTATTATATAGTCTCTGGGCGTGTTTGTGGTCCATTCTTTGTTCTCTTTACTCACATGGTGACCACTCACTTAATACAAGATTATCACTCGATTTTTCATTTTTTTAGGCACGACAACTCACTAAACCATTTAATCCAGTATTACACCATTCCTAGTCCTCTTTGACAATTAGTGGGCGTGTTTATGCTGTTTCAATTAACACAAATTAATGAAGCTTACTATTTGTGCACTATTGTCTCAGTTGTGGTTTTGAGGAATAACAGTGTATCCATTAAATGTGCCGATTATAGTCAGAGACGTCAATATATCAAGGTATATATCTGATATTAATCATGCTAAAAAGTTGATTGTTTTACACTTAATTAAAAATTCATAATTTTTCAATTCCACGCTTAGAAACGTAAACAATATTCAATTTAATAAAATCACAAAAAATGACTAATTTTCTATTTAAATAAATCTTCGAAAGCCAAGAGTGAAAAACATGTTACTAATCGACGCAAAATACTAATCGACTGCTCTAACAAGCACAGATGAAATAAAAATCATTGCTAAAGAAGTTCACGAAAGAAACTATTGGCATAATGGAGTGGATGCCCTTTATAAAAAGAGATTTTTCTTAATCAAGCAAAACATCATTAGTCAAGTCGTAAGTGCAATATGTGCAAGTTTGTTGTGCCATTGAAACAGTATAACAAATCGATCCATATCCTTACCTAATAAAAGGTTTAAAGTCGATCTGATTGATCTTAAAATGTTCAAAGTTTATTAATTATTATTGTAGATTTGAGAATCAAAATGATCAATTTTCTTGGTTATTGCCTTTAGTAAACCTATCTTCAAAATATTTACTCACCAGGAACCTTGTCAAAGTAAAAAATAGTGAAGAAAGTGAATTTTAAACGCCCCAAAAAGATAATTAGCAAAAATAAGTTAATGTCTGCGTTGAAATAATTGATTAATTAATTTTTTTACAATAATCTACATTCAGCTGTGATGGTTTCATTCTCGACTCGTGATAATATTTATAACAATCAAAATATTTATTATTAGAAAAAATTATTCAACGAATTGTTCGTCCAATATTTTAATAAATTTGACTCGTATTTCATTACTTTTATCACCCTTTAAACGATCTTTAAGAAGGACCACATCAACTTTAATATTCAACTTTACAATACACCAATCAGTCACTTACTACTTCCAACGTTCCTCTGATCAGCCCACATAGGAATTGGAGATAGTTTAGCTTATCGTATGCGGGAGGCAATTTGGCACTCAAAATGTTGGATATTGGGTCGCTCTCAAAAACGAGAGAATATTGATCAAAAATTTCAGACCAGTTTGAAATCTCACAAGAAATATTAAAATAATATTTTAATAAAATCTAATTATTTTTTTTAAATTATACTTTAATAAAATGTTCTCCACTTGATTTAAAATCCCTACAATTAATGTTGACGTTGTTAGCCATAAAGTCATCTGTCATTCGCTCTCCCATGTTGAATCCTCTAAAAATATTCATTATTGTACTACATTTTGTCTAATTGAGAATTAACTTCCTCGATACTTGATAAGTCTTTGAGTAGTTCGGTGACGAAGGTTCCGTATGTTAAGGAAAATAACTCGGAGTTCTTAAAATTACATTTTATTTGTACTGTTTTGTATGATTTATTTTTCTCTTTTGACATCATAACGAGTAGCAGAATTCACTATTATAATTTATTTAAATTAATTATTATTAAAAAAATATATTTCATTTAATCATAATTAATATAAATAATCACATTAATGAAGTCAATTTTTTCTATTAAAATAGAATTTGATTCAATAAAATATATTGATTTGTCAGATTAAGGAAAAAATATTAATTTTTATAAATAATATTTATAATCACGTGTGCAAATATGTCCCCATTTTGTGTCCGAGCTGTAACGGTCTCATCAATTTTACACTCAGCAAGATTGCCTGACGAAATAACGACGTTGGAAGAAATCCACCCCAGGGTGGCTAAGACTATCACTCGAAAGCGTTTGGAAACGTTTTTTTTCACATTTTGCATAATTTTGTCACTCAAATCTCTAATCACTTCTGGGCTTGAATTGTAGTCGTAAGCATGCTCTTTAAGCTCTTCTTCCATAATATTAAAGACTATTTTCTGTATTAACTCTCTGTCGATTTTTTCGTAGTCGTCAATTCTGTATGTATTTTCCATTTTCTGTTTTTTCATAAAATTATTGCATACACTTAACGTTCGAATTTGGTCTTTGATTAACAGTTTGAATGGTTTATTGTTCTGAAAATATTATTTTATTAGTTAATATTTAAATATTAAGCGAATTATTTTACCATTTGTTGTGTTTAATTCTTTCTAAAATAACATATTTATATTTTAGTTTTAATCTCAGATTATAATAAGTGTTTTTGTCGTTTTGTTTTCTTCTTAGTTTGAATTAAAAGTATTTCCCAGTGACTGTTGCTTAGAGTTTATATTTCGACAGTCATGAACCTTTAGACTTATAATACTCCGTAATGTGTCATTAAATAAATTTGATTTGAAAGTAATTAATAAATATATAAAGTATGGATTCGACATTTATATAATCTATTAGTTTCAATCTGTAAACATAATTCTTTCTAAAATAACATATTGATCATTTTGGACGAGATTGTCAAGCGTCTTAATCGTCACTACGATGTTACCCCAACTGAGGTTTAAAAATGTTTATTTTGTCAGGTTGTTTTTTTGATTTATATTTGTTAGTCAAAGAAATTGATGGGTACGAAGTCTCAAATAACTCGTATAATCGCTAAGAGACCGCGTGATAGATACATCGCCGACGTTATTCCTCTCTGAATGATTCATTTTCCTAAGTACAGAGAAAAAACTACCTGTCAAGTAATGCGTGTGAAATTGCTTATGAAAACATTCTTGTTGCAGGAACAAAGTGATCAAAAGACGAAAGTGAAAACACAACGAGGATCCAATAATTGAGAGAGATCGTGTAATTATAGAAACTGACTCAAACGCAAATCGACCAAACCTGGCTGTTTATGATGAGCTAGATGCTACACTGCACTATGTAAAGACCGTTTATAAGGATTTATATGTTCTAGAAGATAATAAAGGAAACATTTTAACGGGCGTGCATATTTCGAAGCTAAAAAAGCTTAGTTAATTTCGTTTTTGACAGTTTTGTCATCAGTGTAAATTTCAAAATCTGATTGATTTTAAAATTATGGTAAAAGTTAAGGTTTAATATGGGTTTTTGTCAAGTTAGAATTGGCTTTTAAATCAAGGTTTGGTAAATGTTAAAGTTATGTTTGGTTGATTTTGGTAACAATTAACGTTAGGGTTTGATTCCTTAAAAGTTCTGTTGAATAATTCAATTTCAATTTGTAGTTTTTTAAATAGATGTGATTTTTGTATTTAAAAATTATAATTTTGAATTGAAAATCTTTAAAGGTTATTAAAAACGATAAAAAATTAAGACATATTCTGGACAGAATTTATTAAAATAAAATTTTGAAAATTGGTCTTGTAACAGTTAATTTTATTTTTCGGGAATAACTATGAAAAAACAGCTTTGACTCACGGGGTAATTTTTTGATAAATAATAATTTAAATAAATTAATTTTTGTAAACAAGGTTTATAATCACGTGGGTAAATATGTTTCCATTTTGAGTCGTAGCTGTCACGGTCTCATCAATTTTGTACTCAGCAAGATTGCCCGAAGAAATAACGACGTTGGAAAAAATCTGCCCCATTGTGACTAAGACTATCACTCGGAAGCGTTTGGAAACGGTTTTTTTTACATTTTGCATAATGTTGTCGCTCAAATTTTTAGTCACTTCTCGGCTTGAATTGTAGTCGTAAACATGTTGTTTAAGCTTTTGTTTCACAATATCAAAGACTATTTTTTGTATCAAATCTTTGTCGATTTTTTCATAGTCATCAATTCTGTACGTATTCTCCATTTTCTGTTTTTTTATACAGGTAGTACACACGCTTTTCCTTAGAATTTGGTTTTCGACTAACATTTTGAATGGTTTGCTGTTCTAAAAGTATTATTTTATTAACACTATAAGTAATATTTAATTATAAATAAATAAAATTATTTATTTTACCATTAGACGTTGTATTTGACTGTTTGTCGTATTTCATTATTTATATATTAGTTTTAATCTCAGATTATATATTTTATTTGTTTATATCATTTTATTTCTTTGTTAATACATGTTTTATTATTTATAAAGACTTATTGCTAAGTAACTGTTGCTCTCTATTTGTCTTGAGATTGTAAATATGCGCATCATTGATGAATTCAAGAGCAGCTTTAGGCTCATAGAGGCTGGAATCACTTCAAACTTAAATAGTCTATTTACAAAACTATTGGCTGATGAATTATCATTTATTTACTGTCATCTAGTATCTGTACTAAGTATAATTAATAAATTCTACAACAAATTTTGAAAGTTGATTTTAGTATATGTCGATGGGATCGTACTCTTTTTGTGATGGCAAATATCACCCTTCGTTGACTCAGTGATCTTTCCTAGAAATGAGGCGTATATTAGGGAGAGTAGTGGATGAGTACTTATTTTAAAAGAAGTTAAGTTTTGTGCTTATATATATAAACGAAATTTTATGGATGTAGAAAATGCCAGCGTAGGTGACTGGATGTAATTTATATTTGTTAATTCTTATGGTGGAAGGTTTAATTGAATTTTAATTTTTTGTTCAGATCTCTTTTAACTGTTAAATATTTTTGTTTTTTGAACGAAATGATTGACTAATGTTGTCCTTTTTTTCGTAATTTTTAATAAAATTATTTTTGCATGTGTTTTTGTTAGAAAATGGAATTTGTGCCTGACGTTGAAAAATAATTGACATGTTGTCTCAAAAGGAGAGCGTTTGTTCCATTTTAGGAAATGTAATTATTAATAAAATTATTTTTGTTATTTACTTTGTTCTTATTTCTGTGTTTTACTTAATATTCTTAGTAAAATTAACAGGTTGAGTTTGCGTCAGTACAGATGTTATTTATGTATATACTAGCTCGGCAGCTCGCTTCGCTCACCGCGACCTAGCTCCTGCGGAGGGCCTGTTTCATCAAACAACTATAAGTTTATGTAGATGTATAAAACTACCTGGTTTAATGTAACCCTATTCTATCGCCTGTTGATAAACGATGTTTGTCGTCCGTCCTTCCTTGGCATATATGAATAAATTTTCTCTTCTGCCTACCCTCGAGCATCCCACATACAGCTGTCCATGTGAAAAGCACTCACTCTCTAAAAATAACCCAACTACCTTTAATGACTGTCCCTGGGCCTTGTTTATTGTCATTGCAAACTTTTTTCATTTTTTGTGGTTTATTTTTTTTTATATTTAATTTTTTCATTTTTCCTTTGTAATTTCCTTTTTTTTCTTTTTTACTGGCGGAAATGGGGCAGGGGGAGATGCGGCAGGCGGAAATGCGGCAGGCAAGAAAACGACACACAAAAAAGCGACACACAAAAAAGATTTAATTAATTACCTTATTAAGCTGACCGTTTTTTCTTCAGCTTCGTTTTTCCTCCTTCGGTTATCTATTTAAAAAATTATTTTTGAATAATAAAAAAGTTTAGGAAAAGAGGCATACCGAAAATAAATTCTATCTTTACGAAAAACTCAAGTAAATAGTTAATATTTTTACGCAAATTCTTCTGATTGCGCTGTCAATGGTGGTAAATTGTGTTAATGGTTGTGCTAATGTGGTTTCAACTATCAAAGTGTTTTTCAAAATCTGTTAATTGCACACTCTATTCAAGGTCGTGCGTCAATTGGTGGTAAATTGTGTTAATGATTGTGCTAATGTGGTTTCAACTATCAAAGTGGTTTTTCAAAATCTGTTAATTGCACACTCTATTCAAAGTCGTGCAATCTGTGATTGCACATTCTGTCAAAGTCAAATATGATAATAGCTTTAATTTTGATTCATGGTCGATAATGATATATGCATTTATTTTAAAGAGAGAAAAACATAGGATGAATTGAATTTCTTTATCGCGAATAATTGGGAGTTCATCATTGTTAATATTCTCGCTGTCGTTTTCATCAAGGATATTCTTAATACGTGAGATTTTTGCCTTGAAGGTTTTAATGGACCTCATCATGAATGTCGAGGACATTCGCGTTGTTCATTTTAACCAAAATGCAGAAAATTTTTTTTTAATTTTTTTGGGGGGAAGGTTTTAAGGACTTCATCATGTAAGTCGAGGACATTGTAGTTGTTCATTTTAACCAAAATGCAGAAAATTTTTTTTTTAATTTTTTTGGGGGGAAGGTTTTAAGGACCTCATCATGTAAGTCGAGGACATCGTAGTTATTCATTTTAACCAAAATGCAGAAAATTTTTTTTTAATTTTTTTGGGGGGAAGGTTTTAAGGACTCATCATGTAAGTCGAGGACATTGTAGTTGTTCATTTTAACCAAAATGCAGAAAATTTTTTTTTAATTTTTTGGGGGGAAGTTTTAAGGACCTCATCATGTAGTCGAGGACATCGTAGTTGTTCATTTTACCAAAATGCAGAAAATTTTTTTTTAATTTTTTTGGGGGGAAGGTTTAAGGACCTCATCATGTAAGTCGAGGACATCGTAGTTATTCATTTTAACCAAAATGCAGAAAATTTTTTTTTAATTTTTTTGGGGGGAAGGTTTTAAGGACCTCATCATGTAAGTCGAGGACATCGTAGTTGTTCATTTTAACCAAAATGCAGAAAATTTTTTTTTAATTTTTTTGGGGGGAAGGTTTTAAGGACCTCATCATGTAAGTCGAGGACATCGTAGTTGTTCATTTTGACCAAAACGCAGAAAAATTTTTTTTTAATTTTTTTGGGGGGAAGGTTTTAAGGACCTCATCATGTAAGTCGAGGACATCGTAGTTGTTCATTTTGACCAAAACGCAGAAAAATTTTTTTTAATTTTTTTGGGGGGAAGGTTTTAAGGACCTCATCATGTAAGTCGAGGACATCGTATTGCCAATTTGAAGTTGGTGTGCACACACAGACAGACAGACAGACAGACAGACACAAGACAGACACACAGACAGACAGACAGACAGACACACACCATACCATTTTATTATTAAGATTATCTGGTTTTTAAGTCTAAAAATGGTCAGGACAATATTGCTATATATACTATTTATTTCTCTGATTGAAAACATAAAATTTAGTAAGTTTAATAACTATATTTTTATTAAAGATCAAAAAAATTGGGGGACATGTTCATTCGAAGACGGAAAGTACCAATTTCCATCAAAAATATACTTTAAAAACTTTGGATTTTTTATTAAAATTATGCCAACCAAATACTCCTACATATCCGGATGTAGAATTTGTCATTAATTGTTAAAGTTCAATTTTCGAAATCTGGGAATGTGCAAATAATAAATGTTAATAAATCTGAGTCGGCAAATAAAAAAATCATTGCCACAATTAAGCAAAATTACCACAGGGGTTTGATTTTCTGATTTGGTTTAATCTCGAATGGTGAACTCCCTCGAATATCTCCCTATCTTCACTTTAGACTCCAATTTCAATGGATTCTTTGTCAAATTTCCACTTTCTTCGTTGCACCATTTTTTCACCAGCATTTATTATATTCAGGTATGCTTGTTCGCGGGCCCCATTGAGGTCGTCATCATATGGAAGTAAGCCTTCCATTTTGTCATTCTCAATATTCACTGGATTTTACATTCCCACAAATAGATAGAAAGGGACTTTCTTCGTCGTCGAGTGCACTATATTGTTGTAGTCGAAAACAATATCCTTAATGCATGCAACGTATCTTCCAAAAAATCCATTTGAGGCGCTAGTAGATGAGATCTATCGCTTTATACTTTGGTTAAATCTAATTAAGAAAATAATTAAAATACAACCTCTCCACTTGACCTTGTATCTATAAATCAATCTTCTCAGCTTTGAAAATAAGCGGTCCCGTCTAAAGTGATTAAGATTATGTTCCGCCTAAATTATATTGAAATAAATTTCAACTTCAACAAATTTGAGCTTCGACTCCATTTCAACCTCGCAAAAAACGCAATTTTAGACCAGTTCTATTGTAGAATACAACTCTATTTTCGAATGTAACAGATTCAGAAAGTTTCCTGATTCTGAACCTGTCGAGGCGGCTCATGCTATCAGGAAATTCAATTTCTGAGGTAAAATTAAAAGTGATATTGATTTTATACTAAAGAAAATTGAAGATGTGATTTTCAAAACTTGGAATTCTCTTCCAGATTCTTTTTATAAATTAAAAAATTGCATACGGAATTTTGACAATATTTGGGCATAATTTAGACATACTTCCAAAAACAAATTTGTATTCTAATCTTTTGTGAATAATAAAATATTTTTACTTATTTATTTCCTGTCTTTAAAATTAAAGATATAATATTCATCAGGATGAGATAATAAATTGTGAATAATTTAGCATAGATGATCGAATTTGTGATTCTCCTAGTTTTTAAAGCTACAACAGCTAAATTAAACATCTGTGATTTGTCGGGCAAAAATCATATGTTTTTAAAAAATTTTAAATGTCTATAGCAACCTTCAAAATTGCATTTATCAAACAAATAGAATTAATAATTCGAATATAAAAACCGTTGAGATATCTAATAACGTCTTATTTGTTGAAAGACCCAATTTTAGAATCTTCCCACAACTTGAAACACTGTAGATCATTGTCAATTTATTTTTTAGAGACTGTTCTGGTTCCTTAATGTATATTTTGAACGATACTTTCTATGGTCTGGAAAAATTACATATACTGTATAGGCTAATATAATTTATTTTTAACTACAGAGGTCTCTATTTATGCTGGGAATTGCGGTATTTGAGTCGTTCGGCATTTTTGACTTGTTCGAGTTTGTCATTGATGTATTTCTTAAGTATAACTAAATTTTAGTATATTGCCGAAATACAAAACGTACCGTCCATTTGTAAATATTCAATACAACATTACTATTATAAATTCTATCATGTGCCTCAGAATTGATGAGGCCCAGCCAATATCGTATGCATTTGGGTTTATAAGCTTAGAATACTTGGAGGTGAGGCAGTTGGTCAAAATTCCAATGCTATATTAATTCTAAAGTAAGTCCGTGTCTATTTCATAGTCCAGTAATAATTCCAAAAGGAAAATACTTTCCGGAACACTCACAGTGACTACTGTAGGAGCAACAGGTATGAATATTACTTACCCAAGCCTGTAATGAGTGTTTCCCGAATGATGTAGACAACATCATATGCTGAAACATACAGGAAATGAAATAAATATTAACACTCTTTCTTTTAATAATAATATTCATTCCTCCACTTAATTAAACACATATCCATTTTTGCATTTTTAATAAACTCATTTCCGGAGGTGTGGCATTTCTTTTCTTGGGAATAAATCTATAAATAAAATTCAACATCTCTATTGAGACATTAATTTTATTATTGGATAAAATTAATGTTTGGGATCATGCTAGTCTTTGTGTCCGCTTCGGTATTCTGCCTTTGTAACCTGCGACAGTACTTGCCTTCCGGTATATCTAACTTCGTTCTTTGCTCGACGACCATGGAAGCATTCTCTTTGATCTTTGCCTTTATTCTTCAATTTCTCCAGCCAATCATTCTGGGGAATAGTGATGTATAGCGCGACCTATAATATTCAGGACGATTCGACTGAATAGTGAAAGATGGGTACCATGTGTTGAGTCGTGTTTACTCTGACTCATCATATTCTTAAATATACGTAATATGACCTTGAAATTATTAATTTGTCACAGTCCGATAATAAAATTATCACATAATTTTATTGGATTTAATCAATTTGATGTTGGCGTTTCATTAACGGCGTGTTTCATTAACCGACTGTGACATATTATTATTACACATTCCGTAGGAACATAAACAAAGTTATAATCCCACACGTGTCACAAGCGAAATTTTTTTTAATTTTTTTTGGGGGGAAGGTTTTAAGGACCTCATCATGTAAGTCGAGGACATCGTATTGCCAATTTGAAGTTGGTGTGCACACACAGACAGACAGACACACACCATACCATTTTATTATTAAGATAATTAATAAATTCTACAACAAATTTTGGAAGTTGATTTTAGTATATGTCGATGGGATCGTACTAGTTTGTGATGGTAAATATCACCCTTCGTTGACTCAGTGATCTTTCCTAGAAAGAAAACGTCTATTAGGGAGAGTAGTGGATGAGTACCTATTTTAAAAGAAGTTAAATTTTGTGCTTATATAAACGAAACTTTATGAATGTAGAAAATGCCAGCGTAGGTGACTGGATGTAATTTATATTTGATAATTCTTATGGTAGAACGTTTAATTGAATTTTAATTTTTTGTTCAGATCTCTTTAAACTGTTAAATATTTTTGTTTTTTGAACGAAATGATTGACTAATGTTGTCTTTTTTTCGTAATTTTTAATAAAATTATTTTTGCATGTGTTTTTATTAGAAAATGGAATTTGTGTCTGAGGTTGAAAAATAATTGACAAGTTGTCTCAAAAGGAGAGGGTTTGTTCCATTTTAGGAAATGTAATTATTAATAAAATTATTTTTGTTATTTACTTTGTTCTTATTTCTGTGTTTTACTTAATATTCTTAGTAAAATTGACAGGTTGAGTTTGCGTCAGTACAGATGTTATTTATGTATATATTATTATTATTCTGGTTTTTAAGTCTAAAAATGATCAGGACAATATTGCTATATATACTATTTATTTCTTTGATTGAAAACATAAAATTTAGTAAGTTTAATAACTATATTTTTATTCAAGATCAAAAAAATTGGGGGACATGTTTATTCGAAGACGGAAAGTACCAATTCCCATCAAAAATATACTTTAAAAACTTTGGATTTTTTATTAAAATTATGCCAACCAAATACTCCTACATATCCGGATGTAGAATTTGTCATTAATTGTTAAAGTTCAATTTTCGAAATCTGGGAATGTGCAAATAATAAATGTTAATAAATCTGAGTCGGCAAATAAAAAAATCATCGCCACAATTAAGCAAAATTACCACTGGGGTTTGATTTTCTGATTTGGTTTAGGTGGGCGTGTAGGGAAATGTCTTGCAGCAAAATTTATGAACGGAAAAATGTATTTTATTACGTGTGATCCAAAATTCGATGTTTTTTGTAAATGTATTTTATTAATGTTAATTTTTAGTAAAAATAGAAAATAAAAATAGAAAATACTTATATTTTGATTCAATCAAAAACAGAAAAGAATCAGTATTTATCAAAGCTATCAGAGAAGATAACTTTTAGCAAATCATATAATAAATACTAATAGAAATGATTTATTTAAATAATACTAAATCAAGGATTATTCATAAAGTGCACGATATAATTCCCTCCAGCTTTTAAATATCATTCCAGTCAGATTCTAAAATTAAGACTTTTAAAAAATAAGACGTTATTAGATATCTGAACGGTTTTTATATTCGAACTAATAGGTCTATTTGTTAGTTAAATGCAATTTTGAAAGTTGCTATGGTCATTTAAAATTTTTAAAAACAGAATTTTTGCCCGACAAATCAGAGAAGTTTAATTTGGCTGTTTTAGCTTTAAAAACAAGGAGAATCACAAATTCGATCTTCTATGCTAGATTATTCACAATTTATTAACCTATATCAATAAATTAATTAAAAATATTATAATAACCTCAAAATTTTATCCTGGTTCGAAAGTTCTAGAATGTCAGATAATTTGTTGAAAAAAGCAAAATAAATTGATAATTCTGAAGGTCATATTACTTATATTTAAGATTATGATGAGTCAGAGTAAACACGACTACAAATGGTACCCATCTTTCACTATTCAGTCGAATCGTTTTTACCAAAAAAGTATTTTGTGTTAATTATTCTAATTTGAACATTTTGGCAGAATTTGGCAGTGTTTTAACGCATCAAATTCCTTCCAGGCATGTAAGTCCATGATTGCTTCATTTTTTTTCAAATTTTTTTTGAGGCGCTCAAGTTCAACATTATGAAAATGGTAAGGGTTTTTTAATATATTTCTGTGAGAAAGCACATTGACCCAAAAAATAGTATTGATTAGAGGTGCATCGATTAATCGGCCGATAATCGGTAATCGGCATATCGGCCACTTTGCCAATTATCGGTAATCGGCAAAATCTGCCGATTAATCGGTAATGTAATTATTTTCCAAAATACAATTGTATACAACAAAACGTTAAAAAAACAAAATTTTTTTAAAAGAATCAATAATTAAAGTCTAATGTTTTTAAATTATATTGAAGGTACATCATCATTTCTCCATTCTCTGGCAAAAGTCTATTTCTTTTCGGTTGATATATATTTCCTCCAGTGCTGAAAACTCTTTCGCTTTCTACAGACGAAGCAGGAGCTGTTAAATATTTCAACGCCATTTTACTTAAGCGGGGAAATATATTCGTGAAGTTCTTCCACCAGGTAAATATATTATCAGTTCGTGGTATAAAATCTAGCTCTAAATAATTTTGAAGTTCCGTCAAATAGCAATGTTGGTAATTTTTCTCCATAGACATAATTCGGTTAGAAGATGAAATTTGAGAAAATATTTCTTCAAATGTTAATGTTTCCGAATTTTGTATTTTTGTCAAAGAAATGGCATTTTCAGATAACTTCGTGTCAGGAGAATTACTATCCTTCATATATTTAACAATCAATTTTTAAATTCTTTCAATCATACAAGTCTTATGAAATCTTGTTTTAAATCTGGGATCCAATGTTGTTGTAATACATAGTGATTCGTTTTCAAAATAAAAGGTAAATCTTTTATCAATAGAGGACATTAATTTTTCAATTGTTTCTTTGATTTCATAAAATTCACAAGATTCTTTTGCCTTTTCAAGAAATAAGAGAATTGTTTTGATTGAAGGAATAATCATGGAAGCAGTAGCACTCCTTTTGCTCGCTTCAATTGTTATTTCCTCAAATGGTTTCAAAATTTTAACAATTTTTTCTGCTGTTATCCACTGTATATCTGATAATATTGAAAGATTATTATCAATTGCATATGTTACGGGAGCTTTTCGTTGTTCGATCACTCTCGATAACATGTAATAAGTAGAATTCCATCTGATATTAATATCTTGTTTCAATTTATGGACAGGCAGATTTAATTGAGTTTGCAAGTTAGTTAATTTGCTAATTGCAAGTGCAGAATGATTAAAATGGCTTACAATATCCCGACTAGTACTAATAATATTTTTGACATCTTCTTGAGAAAAAATTGATTCATTTATTGATAATTGAAGTGAATGTAAAAAACAAGATTGCGATTCGATTCCTGACTTTCTTACACCAGCAATCATGTTTGGGGCAGAATCTCTTCAAATTAAAAAAATGATTTCTTTTTTCAGATTATATTCATCTAATACATTAGTTATCTCGTCACAAATCTTAGAAGATGTATGAGAACCTTCCAAGGGAATAACTCGTAACAAAACTCTTTGTTGTGCAAATAAATCTGTTAACCAATGTCCGGTTATACAAAGAAAAGGTTTATTTGCTGTGGTAGCCGTCCAAATATCAATTGTCAGGGACAAAAATTTGATAGAATCGATATCATTTGTAATCGTTGCTTTAACATTTTTGAAAATTTCAGGAATAATATTTTCCGAAAAATATTTTCTGGAGAGAATACAATAATTTGGAATAATATGATTTAGTAATCGAATGAAACCAATATCACCAACAAATGATTAGGGTAATAAATTAACTGCAATCATTTCTCCAATTAATTTATGAATTATTTTTGATTTATGATCGTCAATATTCCACATATTTTTCTTTAAATATATTTTTATTCCACATATAAATATATTTTTATGTATAACTAGCTCGGCAGCTCGCTTCGCTCACCGCGACCTAGCTCCTGCGGAGGGCCTGTTTCATCAAACAACTATAAGTTTATGTAGATGTATAAAACTACCTGGTTTAATGTAACCCTATTCTATCGCCTGTTGATAAACGATGTTTGTCGTCCGTCCTTCCTTGGCATATAAAATTTTCTCTTCTGCCTACCCTCGAGCATCCCACATACAGCTGTCCATGTGAAAAGCACTCACTCTCTAAAAATAACCCAACTACCTTTAATGACTGTCCCTGGGCCTTGTTTATTGTCATTGCAAAACTCATCCTCAAAGGAAATTGCAGCCTTTTAAATCTAAATGGTAATTCATCAGAAATTATCGGAATTCGTGGAATATAAACATCCTCACCTCTATACTTACCTGTTAATATCGTCGCCTCTATTACGTTAGCCATCAAATTTTTGATAACTAACCTCGTTCCGTTGCATAATTTAGGTGGCGCAAGATTTCGTAATAAAACCACTGGAACGCCTATCTTTAACTTTAAAAGATGATTCGGCATTCCAGAGGGATCTAAGGAGTTTAAAAATTCAATCCGGTTTAATTTTTTTTTAGGGGGAAGGTTTTAAGGACCTCATCATGTAAGTCGAGGACATCGTAGTTGTTCATTTTAACCAAAATGCAGAAAAATTTTTTTTAATTTTTTTTGGGAGGAAGGTTTTAAGGACCTCATCATGTAAGTCGAGGACATCGTAGTTGTTCATTTTAACCAAAATGCAGAAAATTTTTTTTAATTTTTTTGGGGGGAAGGTTTTAAGGACCTCATCATCGAGGATATTCTTGATATGTTAGATTTTTGGGTGGAAGATTCTTGGAGGAGTGCATGATTTAAGGCTTGTTCCCCATTATTCGCTAATTATAAGGGGAAAAGATTTTGACAATTTATCTGTACTTTGCCAATTTGAAGTTGGTGTGCACACACAGAGACACCATACCA
>NW_021824417.1:25000-30870 GCF_006345805.1 Octopus sinensis | reverse complement strand
CTAGGAATCTATTGTATTATAGTACAATCTGATAAACTAGGAATCTATTGTATTATGGTACAATCTGACAAAACTAGGATCTTTGTATTATAGTTACAATCTGATAAAACAAGGAATCTGGTATTATAGTACAATCTGACAAAACTAGGCATCTATTGATTATAGTACACAACTGACAAAACTAGATCTATTGTATTATAGTACAATCTGATAAACTAGGAATCTATTGTATTATAGTACAATCTGAAAAAGAAGGGAAATCTATTTGTCTTACAGTACAATCAGACAAAACTAGGAATCTATTGTATTATATAGTACAATCTTGATAAAACTAGGAATCTATTGTATTATAGTACAATCTGATAAAACTAGGAATCTATGTATTATAGTACAATCTGATAAAACTAGTAATCTATTGTATTATAGTACAATCTGATAAAACTAGGAATCTATTGTATTATAGTTACAATCTGATAAAACTAATAGGAATCTATTGTATTATAGTACAATCTGATAAACTAGTGAATCTATTGTATTATAGTACAATTGATAAACTAAAATAGAATTATTGTATTATGACTTACAATCTGATAAAACTAGGAATCTATTGTATTATAGTACAATCTGATAAAACTACGAATCTATTGTATTATGTACAATTCTGACAAAACTAGGAATATATTGTATTATAGAATACAATCTGATAAAACTAGGAATCTATTGTATTATAGTACAATCTGAGAAAACTAGGATCTATTGTATTATAGTACAATCTGATAAACTAGGAATCTATTGTATTATAGTACATCTGATAAAACTGGATCTATTGTATTATAGTACAATCTGATAAAACTAGGATCTATTGTATTATAGTACAAACTGACACAAACTAGGAATATATTGTATTATAGTACAATCTGATAAACTAGGAATCTATTGTATTATAGTACGATCTGATAAAACTAGGAATCTATTGTATATAGTACAATCTGATAAAAACTGGGAATCTATTGTATTAAAGTACAATCTGGTAAAACTGGGAATCTATTCTATTATAAGTACATCTGATAACTAGGAATATTATGGTATTATAGTACAAACTGACAAAACAGAATCTGATAAAACTAGGAATCTATGTATTATAGTACAATCTGATAAACTAGGAATCTATTGTATTATGTACAATCTGATAAAACTTGGAATCTATTGTATTATAGTACAATCTGATAAAACTAGGAATCTATTGTAATATAGTACAATCTGACAAAACTAGGAATCTATTGTATTATAGTACAATCTGATAAAACTAGGAATCTATTGTATTATAGTACAATCTGATAAAACTAGGAATCTATTATATTATAGTACAATCTGACAAAAGTAGGAATCTATTGTATTATAGTACAATCTGATAAAACTAGGAATCTATTGTATTATAGTACAATCTGAAAAAACTAGGAATCTATTGTATTATAGTACAATCTGACAAAACTAGGAATCTAATAAAACTAGGAATCTATGGCATTAAAGTACAATCTGATAAAACTAGGAATCTATTGTATTATAGTACAATCTGATAAATCTAGGAATCTATTGTATTATAGTACAATCTGATAAAACTAGGAATCTATTGTATTATAGTACAATCTGATAAAACTAGGAATCTATTGTATTATAGTACAATCTGATAAAACTAGGAATCTATTGTATTATAGTACAATCTGATAAAACTAGGAATCTATTGTATTATAGTACAATCTGATAAAACTAGGAATCTATTGTTATAGTACAATCTGATAAATAGGAATCTATTATATTATAGTACAATCTGACAAAAGTAGGAATATATTGTATTATAGTACAATCTGATAAAACTAGGAATATATTGTATATAGTACAATCTGATAAAACTAGGAATCTATTGTATTATAGTACAATCTGACAAAACTAGGAATCTGATAAAACTAGGAATCTATGGCATTAAAGTACAATCTGATAAAACTAGGAATCTATTGTATTATAGTACAATCTGATAAAACTAGGAATCTATTGTATTATATACAATCTGATAAAACTAGGAATCTATTGTATTATAGTACAATCTGATAAACTAGGAATCTATTGTATTATAGTACAATCTGATAAAACTAGGAATCTATTGTATTATAGTACAATCTGATAAAACTAGGAATCTATTGTATTATAGTACAATCTGATAAGACTAGAATCTATTGTGTATTATAGTACAATGACAAAACTAGGAATCTATGTATTATAGTACAATCTGATAAAACTAGGAATCTATTTATTATAGTACAATCTGATAAACTAGGAATCTATTGTATTATAGTACAATCTGATAAAACTAGGATATATTGTATTATAGTACAATCTGATGAAACTAAGAATCTATTGTATTATAGTAACAATCTGACAAAACTAGGAATCTATTGTATTATAGTACAATCTGATAAAACTAGGAATCTATGGTATTATAGTACAATCTGATTAAACTAGGAATCTATTGTATTATAGTACAATCTGTAACACTAGGAATCTTGGTTTTATAGTCCATCTGAGAAAACTAGGAATCTTTTGTATTATAGTACAATCTGATAAAACTAGATATATTTATATATGTTATATATAATATATAGATATATATATATATTAATATATGTGTGTATATACATATATATATATATATGTATATATATATTATATATATATATATACGTATAATAATATATATATATGTATATATAGCTATATATATATATACAGATATATATATAATCTATATATATATAATATATATATATATATATATATATATGTAATATATATACATATATATATATCTAGATATATATATAATATATCTAGTTTATCAGTTGTAACTATAATTATAAGTACAATCTGATAAAACTAGGAATCTATGGTATTATAGTACAATCTGATAAAACTAGGAATCTATCTAGTCTTATAGTACAATCTGATAAACTAGGAATCTATTGTATTATAGTACAATCTGATAAAACTTTGAATTATTGTATTATAGTACAATCTGATAAACTAGGAATCTATTGTAATATATAGTACACTCTGACAAAACTAGGAATCTATTGTATTATAAGTACAATCTGATAAAACTAGGAATCTATTGTATTATAGTACAATCTGATTAAAACTAGGAATCTATTATATTATAGTACATCTGACAAAAGTAGGAATCTATTGTATTATAGTACAATCTGAAAAAACTAGGAATCTATTGTATTATAGTACATCTGAAAAAACTAGGAATCTATTGTATTATAGTACAATCTGACAAAACTAGGAATCTAATAAAACTAGGATCTATGGCATTAAAGTACAATCTGATAAAACTAGGAATCTATGGTATTATAGTACAATCTGATAAAACTAGGAATATTTATTATTAGTACAATCTGATAAAACTAGGAATCTATTGTATTATAGTACAATCGGATAACTAGGAATCTATTGTATTATAGTACAATCTGATAAAACTAGAATCTATCTATTGTATTATAGTACAATCTGATAACTAGGAATCTATTGTATATAGTACAACTGAGAAAACTAGGAATCTATGGTATTGTAGTACAATCTGATAACCTAGGAATCTATGGTATTATAGTACAATCTGATAAAACTATATACTATATATATATATGTATACTATATATATACATAGATATATATATATATCTATAATATATGTATATATATATAATATAGTATATATTATATTATATATATATAGTATTATATATGTATATTATATATATAATATATATGTATATATAATATGTATAATATATATCTGTATATAATATATATATGTATATATATATCTATATATATATATATATAATATATATATATATATATATACATATATATATATATAACTCTAGTTTTTATCAGATTGTACTATAATTATAGTACAATCTGATAAAACTAGGAATCTATGTATTATAGTACAATCTGATAAAACTAGGAATCTATTGTATTATAGTACAATCTGATAAAACTAGATATTATATATATATATATGTGTATATATATATATATATATAAAATATATATATTATATTATATATAGATATATTATATATTTATATATGTATATTATATATATACATATATATAATATATATATATCTAGTTTTATCAGATTGTACTTAATTATAGTACAATTTTGAAAAAACTAGGAATCTATTGTATTATAGTACAATCTGATAACACTAGGAATCTATTGTATTATAGTACAATCTGACAAAACTAGGAATATATTGTATTATAGTACAATCTGACAAAACTAGGAATCTATTGTATTATAGTACAATCTGATAAAACTAGGAATCTATTGTATTATGGTACAATCTGACAAAACTAGGAATCTATTGTATTATAGTACAATCTGATAAAACTAGGAATCTAGTGTATTATAGTACAATCTGATAAAACTAGGAATCTATTGTATTATAGTACAATCTGACAAAACTAGGAATCTATTGTATTATAGTACAATCTGATAAACTAGGAATCTTTGATTATAGTACAATCTGAGAAAACTAGGAATCTATTGTATTATAGTACAATCTGACAAAACTAGGAATCTATTGTATTATAGTACAGTCTGATAAAACTAGGAATCTATTGTATTATAATACAATCTGATAAAACTAGGAATCTATTGTATTATAGTACAATCTGATAAAACTAGTAATCTAATGTATTATAGTACAATCTGAGAAAACTAGGAATCTATTGTATTATAGTACAATCTGATAAAACTAGGAATATATTGTATTATAGTACAATCTGATAAACTAGGAATCTATGGTATTATAGTGCAAACTGACAAAACTAGGAATCTGATAAAACTAGGAATCTATGGTATTATAGTACAATCTGATAAAACTAGGAATCTATGTTATTATAGTACAATCTGACAAAACTAGGAATCTATTGTATTATAGTACAATCTGATAAAACTGGGAATCTATTGTATTATAGTACAATCTGACAAAACTAGGAATCTATTGTATTATAGTACCATCTGACAAACTGGGAATCTATTGTATTATAGTACAATCTGATAAAACTAGAAATCTATTGTATTATAGTACAATCTGAAAAAACTAGGAATCTATTGTATTATAGTACAATCTGATAAAACTAGGAATCTATTGTATTATAGTACAATCTGATAAAACTAGGAATCTATTGTATATAGTACAACTTGATAAAACTAGGATCTATTGTATTATAGTACAATCTGATAAAACTAGATATATTTATATATGTATATATATATAATATATATATATAATATATATATATATATATTATATATGTATATATACATATATATATATATGTATAATATATATGTATATATTATACTGTATATATATAATATATATATGTATATATAATATATATATATATATTACATATATATATATAGATATATATATTATATATATATATATATTATATATGTATATATATATATCCTATATATATATATAATATATATATATATATCTGTTTTTATCAGATTGTACTATAATTATAGTACAATCTGATAAACTAGGAATAATATGGTATTAGTACAATCTGATAAACTAGGAATCTACTGTATTATAGTACAATCTGATAAAACTAGGAATCTATTGTATTATAGTACAATCTGATAAAACTTGGAATCTATTGTATTATAGTACATCTGATAAAACTAGGAGCTATTGTAATATAGTACAATCTGACAAAACTAGGATTATTGTATTATAGTACAATCTGATAAAACTAGGAATCTATTGTATTATAGTACA
>NW_021824417.1:0-20000 GCF_006345805.1 Octopus sinensis | reverse complement strand
TAAAACTAGGAATCTATTGTTTATGGTACAATCTGACAAAACTAGGAATCTATTGTATTATAGTACAATCTGATAAAACTAGGAATCTAGTGTATTATAGTACAACATCTGATAAAACTAGGAATCTATTGTATTATAGTACAATCTGACAAAACTAGGAATCTATTGTATTATAGTACAATCTGATAAACTAGGAATCTATTGTATTATAGTACAATCTGTAAAACTAGGAATCTATTGTATTATAGTACAATCTGATAAAACTAGGAATCTATTGTATTAGTACAATCTGATAAAACTAGGAATCTATTGTATTATAGTACAATCTGATAAAACTAGGAATCTATGTATTATAGTACAATCTTGATAAACTAGGAATCTATTGTATTATAGTACAATCTGATAAAACTAGGAATCTCATTGGTATTATAAGTACAATCTGATGTACAATCTAGGAATCTATTGTATTATAGTACAATCTGATAAAACTAGGAATCTATGGTATTATAGTACAATCTGACAAAAGGAATCTGATAACTAGGAATCTATGGTATTATAGTACAATCTGATAAAACTAGGAATCATTGTATTATAGTACATCTGATAAAACTAGGAATCTATTGTATTATGTACAATCTGATAAAACTGGGAATCTATTGTATTATAGTACAATCTGACAAAACTAGGAATCTATTGTATTATAGTACAATCTGACAAAACTAGGAATCTATTGTATTATAGTACAATCTGATAAACTAGGAATCTATTGTATTATAGTACAATCTGATAAATCTAGGAATCTATTGTATTATAGTACAATCTGATAAAATTGGAATCTATTGTATTATAGTACAATCTGATAAAACTAGGAATCTATGGTATTATACTACAAACTGACAAAACTAGGAATCTGATAAAACTAGGAATCTATGGTATTATAGTACATTCTGATAAAACTAGGAATCTATGTTATTATAGTACAATCTGACAAAACTAGGAATCTATTGTATTATAGTACAATCTGATAAAACTGGGAATCCTTTGTATTATAGTACAATCTGACAAAACTAGGAATCTATTGTATTATAGTACAATCTGACAAAACTAGGAATATATTGTATTATAGTACAATCTGATAAAACTAGGAATCTATTGTATTATAGTACAATCTGATAAAGCTAGGAATCTATTATATTATAGTACAATCTGATAAAACTAGGAATCTATTGTATTATAGTACAATCTGATAAAACTAGGAATCTATTGTATTATAGTACAATCTCATAAAACTAGGAATCTATTGTATTATAGTACAATCTGATAAAACTAGGAATCTATTGTATTATAGTACAATCTGACAAAACTAGGAATCTATGTTTTAAGTACAATCTGACAAAACTAGGAATCTATTGTATTATAGTACAATCTGACAAAACTAGGAATCTATTGTATTATAGTACAATCTGATAAAACTGGGAATCTATTGTATTAATACAGTATCTCTGACAAAACTAGGAATCTATTGTTTATAGTACATCTGATAAAACTAGGAATCTATTGTATTATAGTACAATCTGATAAAACTAGGAATCTATTGTATTATAGTACAATCTGATAAACTAGGAATCTATTGTATTATAGTACAATCTGATAAAACTAGGAATCTATTGTATTATAGTACAATCTGATAAAACGAGGAATCTATTGTATTATAGTACAATCTGATAAAACTAGGAATCTATGGTATTATAGTACATCCTGACAAAACTAGGAATCTGATAAAACTAGGAATCTATGGTATTATAGTACAATCTGACAAAACTAGGAATCTATTGTATTATAGTACAATCTGATAAAACTGGGAATCTATTGTATTATAGTACAATCTGACAAGACTAGGAATCTATTGTATTATAGTACAATCTGACAAAACTAGGAATCTATTGTATTATAGTACAATCTGATAAAATTAGGAATCTATTGTATTATAGTACAATCTGATAAAACTAGGAATCTATTGTATTATAGTACAATCTGATAAAACTAGGAATCTATTGTATTATAGTACAATCTGATAAAACTAGGAATCTATTGTATTATAGTACAATCTGATAAAACTAGGAATCTATTGTATTATAGTACAATCTGATCAAACTAGGAATCTATGTATTATAGTACATCTGATAAAACTAGGAATCTATTGTATTATAGTACAATCTGATAAAACTAGGAATCTATTGTATTATAGTACAATCTGATAAAACTAGGAATCTATTGTATTATAGTACAATCTGATAAAACTAGGAATCTATTTATTATAGTACAATCTGATAAAACTAGGATCTATTGTATTATAGTACATCTGACAAACTAGGAATCTATTGTATTATAGTACAATCTGATAAAACTAGGAATCTATTGTATTATAGTACAATCTGATAAAACTAGGAATCTATTGTATTATAGTACAATCTGATAAAACTAGGAATCTATTGTATATAGTACAATCTGATAAAACTAGGAATCTATTGTATTATAGTACAATCTGATAAAACTAGGAATCTATTGTATTATAGTACAATCTGACAAAACTAGGAATCTGATTAAATAGGAATCTATGGTATTATATTACAATCTGATAAAACTAGGAATCTATTGTATTATAGTACAATCTGATAAAACTAGGAATCTATTGTATTATAGTACAATCTGATAAAACTAGGAATCTATTGTATTATAGTACAATCTGATAAAACTAGGAATCTATTGTATTATAGTACAATCTGACAAAACTAGGAATCTATTGTATTATAGTACAATCTGATAAAACTAGGAATCTATTGTATTATAGTACAATCTGATAAAACTAGGAATCTATTGTATTATAGTACAATCTGATAAACTAGGAATCTATTGTATTATAGTACAATCTGACAAAACTAGGAATCTATTGTATTATAGTACAATCTGACAAAACTAGGAATCTATTGTATTATAGTACAATCTGATAAAACTAGGAATCTATTGTATTATAGTACAATCTGATAAAACTAGGAATCTATTGTATTATAGTACATCTGATAAACTAGGAATCTATTGTATTATAGTACAATCTGATAAAACTAGGAATCTATGTATTATAGTACAATCTGATAAACTAGGAATCTATTGTATTATAGTACAATCTGACAAAACTAGGAATCTATTGTATTATAGTACAATCTGATAAAACTAGGAATCTATGTATTATAGTACAATCTGATAAAACTAGGAATCTATGGTATTTAGTACAACTACAAAACTAGAATCTGATAACTAGTAATCTATGGTATTATAGTACAATCTGACAAAACTAGGAATCTATTGTATTATAGTACAATCTGATAAAACTAGGAATCTATTGTATTATAGTACAATCTGATAAAACTAGGAATCTATTGATTATAGTACAATCTGACAAAACTAGGAATCTATTGTATTATAGTACAATCTGATAAAACTAGGAATCTATTGTATTATAGTACAATCTGATAAAACTGGGAATCTATTGTATTATAGTACAATCTGGTAAAACTAGGAATATATTGTATTATAGTACAATCTGATAAACTAGGAATCTATTGTATTATAGTACAATCTGATAAAACTAGGAATCTATTGTATTATAGTACAATCTGATAAAACTAGGAATCTATTGTATTATAGTACAATCTGATAAAACTACTAGGAATCTATGTATTATAGTAAAACTTTTTTTATAGTACAATCTGATAAAACTAGGAATCTATTGTATTATAGTACAATCTGAAAAACTAGAATCTGATAAAACTAGAATCTATGGTATTATAGTACAATCTGATAAAACTAGGAATCTATGGTATTATAGTACAATCTGATAAAACTAGGAATCTATTGTATTATAGTACAATCTGATAAAACTGGAATCTATGTATTATAGTACAATCTGATAAAACTAGGAATCTATTGTATTATAGTACAATCTGATAAAACTAGGAATCTATTGTATTATAGTACAATCTGATAAACTAGGAATCTATTGTATTATAGTACAATCTGATAAAACTAGGAATCTATTGTATTATAGTACAATCTGATAAAACTAGGAATCTATTGTATTATAGTACAATCTGATAAAACTAGGAATCTATGGTATTATAGTACAATCTGATAAAACTAGGAATCTATTGTATTATAGTACAATCTGATAAAACTAGGAATCTATTGTATTATAGTACAATCTGATAAAACTAGGAATCTATTGTATTATAGTACAATCTGATAAAACTAGGAATCTATTGTATTATAGTACAATCTGATAAACTAGGAATCTTTGTATTATAGTACAATCTGACAAAACTAGGAATCTATTGTATTATAGTACAATCTGATAAAACTAGGAATCGATTGTATTATAGTAGAATCTGATAAAACTAGGAATCTATTTTATTATAGTACAATCTGATAAAACTAGGAATCTTTGTATAATAGTACAATCTGATGAACTAGGAATCTATTGTGTTATAGTACAATCTGACAAAACTAGGAATCTATTGTATTATAGTACAATCTGATAAAACTAGGAATCTATGGTATTATAGTACAATCTGATAAAACTAGGAATCTATTGTATTATAGTACAATCTGATAAAACTAGGAATCTATTGTATTATAGTACAATCTGATACAACTAGGAATCTATTGTATTATAGTACAATCTGATAAAACTAGGAATCTATTGTATTATAGTACAATCTGATAAAACTAGGAATCTATTGTATTATAGTACAATCTGATAAAACTAGTAATCTATTGTATTATAGTACAATCTGATAAAACTAGGAATCTATTGTATTATAGTACAATCTGATAAAACTAGGAATCTATTGTATTATAGTACAATCTGACAAAACAAGGAATCTATAGTATTATAGTACAATCTGATAAAACTAGGAATCTATTTTATTATAGTACAATCTGATAAAACTAGGAATCTATTGTATTATAGTACAATCTGATAAAACTAGGAATCTATTGTATTATAGTATAATCTGATGAAACAAGGAATCTATTGTATTATAGTACAATCTCACAAAACTAGGAATCTGATAAAACTAGGAATCTATGGTATTAAAGTACAATCTGATAAAACTAGGAATCTATGGTATTACAGTACAATCTGACAAAACAAGGAATCTATTGTATTATAGTACAATCTGATAAAACTGGGAATCTATTGTATTATAGTACAATCTGACAAAACTAGGAATCTATTGTATTATAGTACAATCTGACAAAACTAGGAATCTATTATATTATAGTACAATCTGATAAAACTAGGAATTTATTGTATTATAGTACAATCAGATAAAACTAGGAATCTATTGTATTATAGTACAATCTTGATAAAAGGAATCTATTGTATTATAGTACAATCTGATAAACTAGGAATCTATTGTATTATAGTACAATCTGATAAAACTAGGAATCTATTGTATTATAGTACAATCCTGATAAAAACTAGGTATCTATTATATTATAGCAATCTGATAAAACTAGGATCTATTGTATTATAGTACAATCTGACGAAACTAGGAATATTATTGTATTTAGTACATCTGATAAAACTAGGAATCTATTGTATTATAGTACAATCTGAAAAAACTAGGAATCTATTGTATTATAGTACAATCTGACAAAAGTAGGAATCTATTGTATTATAGTACAATCTGATAAAACTAGGAATCTATTGTATTATAGTACAATCTGATAAAACTAGGAATCTATTGTATTATAGTACAATCTGATAAAACTAGGAATCTATTGTATTATAGTACAATCTGATAAAACTAGGAATCTATTGTATTATAGTACAATCTGATAAAACTAGGAATCTATTGTATTATAGTACAATCTGATAAAACTAGGAATCTATTGTATATATAGTACAATCTGATAAAACTAGGAATCTATTGTATTATAGTAACAATCTGATAAACTAGGAATCTATGGTATTATAGTACAATCTGACAAAACTAGGAATCTATTGTATTATAGTACATCTGATAAAACTGGGAATCTATTGTATTATGTACAATCTGACAAAACTAGGAATCTATTATATTATAGTACAATCTGATAAAACTAGGAATCTATTGTATTATAGTACAATCTGATAAACTAGGAATCTATTTTATTATTGTACAATCAGATAAAACTAGGAATCTATTGATTATAGTACAATCTGATAAAACTAGATCTATTGTATTATAGTACAATCTGATAAAACTGGAATCTATTGTATTATGTACAATCTGATAAAACTAGGAATCTATTGTATTATAGTACAATCTGATAAAACTAGGTATCTATTGTATTATAGTACAATCTGATGAAACTAGGAATCTATTGTATTTAGTACAATCTGACGAACTAGGAATCTATTGTATTATAGTACAATCTGATAAACTAGGAATCTATTGTATTATAGTACAATCTGATAAAACTAGGAATCTATTGTATTATAGTACAATCTGACAAAAGTAGGATTTATTGTATTATAGTACAATCTGATAAAACTAGAATCTATTGTATTATAGTACAATCTGATAAAACTAGGAATCTATTGTATTATAGTACAATCTCTGATAAAACTAGGAATCTATTGTATTATAGTACATCTGATAAAACTAGGAATCTATTGTATTATAGTACAATCTGATAAAACTAGGAATCTATTGTATTATAGTACAATCTGACAAAACTAGGAATCTATTGTATTATAGTACAATCTGATAAAACTAGGAATCTATTGTATTATAGTACAATCTGATAAAACTAGGAATCTATGTATTATAGTACAATCTGATAAAACTAGGAATCTATTGTATTATAGTACAATCTGACAAACTAGGAATCTATTGTATTATAGTACAATCTGATAAAACTAGGAATCTATTTTATATATAGTACAATCTGATAAAACTAGGAATCTATTGTATTATAGTACAATCTGATAAAACTAGGAATCTATTGTATTATAGTACAATCGAAAAACTAGGAATCTATTGTATTATAGTACAATCTGACAAAACTAGAATCTATTGTATTTAGTACAATCTGATAAAACTAGGAATCGATTGTATTATAGTACAATCTGATAACACTAGGAATCTATTGTATTATAGTACAATCTGATAAAACTAGGAATCTATTGTATTATAGTACAATCTGATGAAACTAGGATCTATTGTATTATAGTACAAACTGACAAAAACTAGGAATCTATTGTATTATAGTACAATCTGATAAAACTAGGAATCTATGGTATTATAGTACAATCTGATAAAACTAGGAATCTATTGTATTATAGTACAATCTGATAAAACTAGGAATCTATGGTTTTATAGTCCAATCTGACAAAACTAGGAATCTATTGTATTATAGTACCATCTGATAAAACTGGGAATCTATTGTATTATAGTACAATCTGACAAAACTAGGAATCTATTGTATTATAGTACAATCTGACAAAACTAGGAATCTATTATGTTATAGTACAATCTGATAAAACTAGGAATCTATTGTATTATAGTACAATCAGATAAAACTAGGAATCTATTGTATTATAGTACAATCTGATAAAACTAGGAATCTATTGTATTATAGTACAATCTGATAAAACTAGAATCTATTGTATTATAGTACAATCTGATAAAACTAGGAATCTATTGGTATTAGTATACAATCTGATAAAACTAGGTATCTATTGTATTAAAAATAGTACAATCTGATAAAACTAGAACTATTGTATTATAGTACAATCTGACGAAACTAGGAATCTATTGTATTATAGTTACAATCTGATAAAACTAGGAATCTATTGTATTATAGTACAATCTGATAAAACTAGGAATCTATTGTATTATAGTACAATCTGACAAAAGTAGGAATCTATTGTATTATAGTACAATCTGATAAAACTAGGAATCTATTGTATTATAGTACAATCTGATAAAACTAGGAATCTATTGTATTATAGTACAATCTGATAAAACGAGGATCTATTGTATTATAGTACAATCTGATAAAACTAGGAATCTATGTATTATAGTACAATCTGATAAAACTAGGAATCTATTGTATTATAGTACATCTGAGTAAAACTAGGAATCTATTGTATTATAGTACAATCTGATAAAACTAGGAATCTATTGTATTATAGTACAATCTGATAAAACTAGAATCTATTGTATTATAGTACAATCTGACAAACTAGGAATCTATTGTATTATAGTACAATCTGATAAAACTAGAATCTATGTTTTATTATAGTACAATCTGATAAAACTAGGAATCTATTGTATTATAGTACAATCTGATAAAACTGGAATCTATTGTATTATAGTACAATCTAATAAAACTAGGAACTCTATTGTATTATAGTACAATCTGACAAAACTAGGAATCTATTGTATTATAGTACAATCTGATAAAAACTAGGAATCGATTGTATTATAGTACAATCTGATAAAACTAGGAATCTATTTTATTATAGTACAATCTGATAAAACTAGGAATCTATTGTATTATAGTACAATCTGATAAAACTAGGAATCTATTGTATTAGTACAATCTAATAAAACTAGAATCTATTGTAATATAGTACAATCTGACAAAACTAGGAATCTATTGTATATATAACAATCTGATAAAACTAGGAATCGATTGTATTATAGTACAATCTGATAAAACTAGGAATCTATTTTATTATAGTACAATCTGATAAAACTAGGAATCTTTTGATATAGTACAATCTGACAAAACTAGGAATCTATTGTATTATAGTACAATCTGATAAAACTAGGAATCTATGGTTTATAGTACAATCTGATAAAACTAGGAATCTATTTTATTAGTACAATCTGATAAAACTAGGAATCTATGTTTTATAGTCCAATCTGAGAAAACTAGGAATCTATGGTATTATAGTACAATCTGATAAAACTAGATATATTTATATATGTATATATATATATATATAATTATATATATATATATAGTTATAAATATGATATATGTTATATATCTATATATATATATAGTATATGTAATATATATTATATTGTTATATAATATTATATATATATATATGTATATATATATATTATATATATACAACTATATATATATAATATATATATATATATATATATACTATTTATATATATCTATAATATATATATATCTAGTTTATCAGATCGTACTATATTATAGTACAATCTGATAAAACTAGAATCTAATGGTATTATAGTACAACTGATAAACCTAGGACCTATTGTATTATTACAAATCTGATAAAACTAGGAATCTATTGTATTAAGTACATATAAAACTAGGAATTATTGGATATTATAGTACAATCTGAAAGAAACTAGGAATCTCGGTATTATAGTACAAACTGATACAACTATATATATATATATAATATCTACTATAATATATATATATAATATTATATATATATATATCTATATATAATATATATATATATGTTATCTATATATGTATATATATATACTGTATATTCATCATCGCCGTTTAACGTCCGTTCTCCATGCTAGCATGGGTTGGACGGTTCGACCGGGGTTCTGGGAAGCCAGAAGGCTGCACCAGGCTCCAGTCTAATTTGGCAATGTTTCTACAGCTGGATGCCCTTCCTAACGCCAACCACTCCGTGAGTGTAGTGGGTGCTTTTTACGTGCCACCTGCACAGGTGCCAGGCGGGGCTGGCAAACGCCACGGTCAGATTGGTGTATTTTATGTGCCACCGGCACGGAAGCCAGACGGGCGGTGCTGGCATCGGCCACGAGTCGGATAGTGCTTTTTACGTACCACCAGACCAGGGATCCTGGCTGGTTCAATTCGATTTCGATTTCGCTTGCCCCAACATGTCTTCACAAGCAAGGGGGTTGGCAAGGGTGCTGTCGTACGGTCGCATTGGAGTATTTATTTTACGCCACGGCCACGAGTCGGATAGTGCTTTTTACGTACCACCAGACCAGGGATCCTGGCTGGTTCAATTCGATTTCGATTTCGCTTGCCCCAACATGTCTTCACAAGCAAAGGGGGTTGGCATGGGTGCCTGTCGTACGGTCGCATTGGAGTATTTTACGTGCCACGGCCACGAGTCGGATAGTGCTTTTTACGTACCACCAGCAGCCAGGGATCCTGGCTGGTTCAATTCGGTTTCGATTTCGATTTCGCTTGCCCCAACATGTCTTCGCAAGCATGGGGGGTTGGCATGGGTGTCTGTCGTCGGATGAGGTTCTATATCGACTTCGCTTGCCTCAACCGGTCTTTGTGTCCAAGGGAGGAAAGGCATTCATAAGTGGGCTGGGCTCACTTGTCCTGCCTGGTCTTCTCACGTACAGAATATTTCCAAAGGTCTCGGTCTCTGGTCATTTCCTCAGTGAGGCCTAAAGTTCGAAGGTCGTGCTTCACCACCTCGTCCCAGGTTTTCCTGGGTCTACCTCTCCACCGGTTTCCCTCAACTGCTAGGGATTGGCACTTTCTCACACACCTATCTTCATCCATTCTCGCCACATGACCATACCAGCGCAATCGTCTCTCTTGCACACCACAACTGATGCTTCTTAGGTACAACATTTCTCTCAAGGTGCTAACGCTCTGTCGAGTATGTACACTGACATTACACATCCATCGGAGCATACTGGCTTCATTCCTCACGAGCTTACGCATGTCCTCAGCAGTCACGCCCCATGTTTCGCTGCCATGTAGCATGGCTGTTCGTACACACGCATCATACAGTCTGCCTTTTACTCTGAGCGAGAGGCTTTAGTCACCAGCAGAGGTAAGAGCTCCCTAAACTTTGCCCAGGCTATTCTTATTCTAGCAGTTACACTTTCAGCGCACCCACCCCACACTACTGACTTGGTCACCTAGATAACGGAAGCTATCAACTACTTCTAGTTTTTCCCCCTGGAAAGTGACGGAAGTTGTTTTCTGCAGATTTTCGGAGGTTAATGCTCCCGAGCATCTGCCACATACAAAAACTATCTTCCCAGTTAGCCTACCTTTGACATTGCTGCACCTCTTATGTGTCCATAGCTTACACTGGGTACATCTTATAGAGTTTCTACCTACACCTTTTCTACAGATCGAGCAGGGCCATCTTCCTGAAGATATTTGTGGATTGTCTACCTTTCTACTTATTAGTACTTTGGTTTAGCTAGTTGACTCTAAGGCCCCTTGATTCTAAACCCTCCTTCCACACCTGGAACTTCTCCTCCATTCTGATAGTGACTCAGCAATAAGAGCAAGGTGTCAGCGTAGAGGAGCTCCCAGGGAGCCTGTCTTGAATTCCTCCGTAATTGCCTGGAGTACTATGATAAAATAGGAGGGGGCTGAGTACTGAACCCTGGTGGACCCCAACCTCTACTTTGAATTCTTCTGTGTACATGTTGCCAACCCTAACCTTACTTACGGCATCTCTGTACATGGCTTGCACAGTCCTCACCAGCCATTCATCTATCCCTAGTTTCCTCATTGACCACCAGATAAGGGATCGGGGGACCCTATCAAAAGCTTTCTCCATGTCAACGAAAGCCAGGTACAGGGGCTTATCTTTGGCTAGGTATTTCTCCTGCAGCTGCCTTACCAGGAATATAGCATCAGTGTGGTACTTTTCCCTGGCACGAACCCAAACTGCATCTCATCTAAACTAACTCTCTCTCTAATTAGTTGGGCTATGACCCTCTCCGTAACCTTCATTACTTGATCCAACAGCTTGATACCTCTGTAATTATTTGTATCTAGGGCATCACCTTTACCTTTGTAGCAGTTGACTAGTATGCTGCTGCACCAGTCATTGGGTATGACTCCTTCGTGTATCACCTGGTTGACTATACGGGTGACTAGGTTATAGCCGACACTGCCAGATATTTTGAGCATCTCTGCAGTAATTCCTGATGGGCCTGGGGCTTTCCCTGTCTTCATGCTTCTAATTGCCTTAGCTACCACGGAACTATCAACTCGGATAGCTGGTCCCTCTGTAGGGTCAACATTCGCAGACTCTCTTTATCCCATTCATTTTCCTCATTCAGTAACCTTTCATAGTGGCGTCTCCAAGCTTCTCTTTGCATCCTCATTTAGCGCAAGTGAACCATCCTCCATGCGAACACATTTCTCTCCTACACATCACGATTCTCTCTCACACACTGTCTTGCAACACGAAATACCTCAAGTCTTTCATCCTCACGCGCAGGACATTGGCAAATTTTCTCTTATCTGCTTCCCCTCTGGCTAGATAGACCTGTCTCCTAGCTTCCCTTCTGGCAGTCTGATACCCTTCCCTGCTACCACCGTTCTTCCAGGCCTTCCAAGCCTGTTTCTTTTGTCTAATAGCCCTGTCAACAATATTGTTCCACCACCACGTTATTTTGGGTCTTAAGGGGACTTTGCACCAGCCACAGATCTGGTCAGCGGCTTTCAGCAGGTTGTCCCTCAGAAACGTCCAGTTGTCTTCTACCCCATGTGTAGCTATACCCCCTTCCACTTCGTCAAAGGCTTCAAGTAACATATCTCTAAATCTCTGTCCATTCGCAGGGTCTTTAAGCTTCCAGACCCTTCTTCTCCATGTGGTCGTCTTCTAGTCGCCCTCTTAGTCCTGATCCTAAAGTCACTAACTACCAGTCTATGTTGTGGGGTGCATTCTTCGCCTGGGAAGGTTTTGGCATTTTTAAGCAGCCATCTTTCCCTTTTTCTGGCAAGATGTAGTCGATTTGGCTAGTATGCCGGCCCGATCGGTAGGTGACCAGGTGGCTTGTTGGTTTCCTGAAGTTAGTGTTGCAGACCATAAGACTATTCGCATCGCAGAACTCCAGCAGCCTGGTTCCCTCCTCGTTGCGGGAACCATAACCGTAGCCTCCATGTACGCCATGGAAGCCCCCAGCATGTCGTCCAACATGCCCATTGAAATCACCAGCCACAAAGAGAAGGTCCCTGTCGTTCGTCGATGGAGGTGGTCTGCAGTAGGGTGTCATAGAAACTGTCTTTCTGTCCATCGGGTAGCCCTGGCTGAGGGGCATAGGCCGATATAATGGTTGCTAATCTATTATGAAGCACTATTCTAATCTTAAGTATTCTGTCACTTACTCTGATTACCTCAATTACTCTATCTATCCATTTCTCAGCGATAAGTATACCCACGCCACCAACCCCGTCAGTGTTCCCTGCCCAGAAAATCTTGTACCTGTGTTCCTTGCCTGTGAGGACCCTAGCAGATCCTCCTCTCCACCTTATTCTTGCATACAACATACATCAACACGTCTCCGTTCAAGCATCTCGACTATCTCGCCAGACCTACCTTTCAATGTGCCACGTTGAGGGTGCCTACCCTGAGGGTGTGGGAGGTGTGGGCCTCTGAGACCCTGGGATGAGGGGCCGCAGTGTTCTGTACCTGAAAAGAAAGCTTGCATTTGCCAGATATCATACTGAGACTCTAGACTACAACCTGCATAAATTTCAAAGTTTTTGCGCTATATGATCACAATAAACCCTACATAGGGGTGCGGGGGGGGGTCAAGAAAGATAGAAAACAGAAACTTCCGGTTCTGGTGGATGGGTGGGAGGGCGGGTCAAAAAGATAGAAAACAGAAACTTCCGGTTCTGGTGATGGGTGGGAGGGGGGGTCACCTCCAAGGACAAGGAACAACAGGCTTTAAGTTAATACGTAGGGAATTTTCTGCGACAGAAATTACTGAACATCTAGAAACTTCGGGGTTCGATTAAGACATAATATAAATAGGAGAGAGGAGAGAATATTGTAGTGAATTCTGGGGATGGAATAACAACGGGATGACACTGAAATTAAGGAGGAATTTAAAATGCATGACAGACGGGAAGCCATGCATACAAGATGGCGAAACAAATAATAGAGAAACGGGATTTAGGGTTACGAATCAACGCTTAAAAATGAATATGAATGACAGGTTGTAAGTTAATTCGCTTAGCTGGTCATTTTTCGAGTCAGGTTTTGTCAGCAAGATGTAGTATCGAGAAAAGGGACGAGATAAATCGAACACTGCTTTATAAAGAGTTAGGGATTGGGGGGGGATTATCAGGTGGAAGCATGAGGAAAGAAGGGGGGGGAAGGAAGAGAGAGAGAGAGCTAAGGAACAACAGTTTAATTCGTAAGGAATTTTCTGCAACAGAAATATACTGAACATCTAGAAACTTCGGGGTTCGAGAAGAATGTAATATAAATAAGAGAGAGAGAAAATATTTCGTAGGGAATTTAGGGTATCTTTGGGGACAGGAATAACGACGAAGGAACAACAGGCTTAAGTTAATACTTAGGGAATTTTCTTCTGCGACAGAAATTACTAACATCTAGAAACTTCGGGGTTCGATTAAGACATAATATAAATAGGAGAGAGAGAGAGAATATTGTGTGAATTCTGGGGATGGAATAACACGGAAAAAAAATGACACTGAAATTAAAGGAGGAATTTAAAATGCATGACAGACGGGAAGCCATGCATACAAGATGGCGAAACAAATAATAGAGAAACGGGATTTAGGTTACGAATCAACGCTTAAAAAATGAATATGAATGACAGGTTGTAAGTAAATTCGCTTAGCTGGTCATTTGTTCGAGTCAGTGTTTTGTCAGCAAGATGTAGTATCGAGAAAAGGGACGAGATAAATCGAACACTGCTTTATAAAGAGTTAGGGATTGGGGGGGGATTATCAGGTGGAAGCATGAGGAAAGAGAGAGGGGGGAAGGAAGAGAGAGAGAGCTAAGGAACAACAGGTTAATTCGTAGGAATTTTCTGCAACAGAAATTACTGAACATCTAGAAGCTTCGGGGGTTCGAGAAGAATGTAATATAAATAAGAGAGAGAGAAAATATTTCGTAGGGAATTTAGGGTATCTTTGGGGAAAGGAATAACGACGAAGGAACAACAGGTTTTAAGTTAATACGTAGGGAATTTTCTGCGACAGGAATTACTGAACATCTAGGAACTTCGGGGTTCGAGAAGAATGTAATATAAATAAGAGAGAGAAAATATTTCGTAGGGAATTTAGGGTATCTTTGGGGAAAGGAATAACGACGACGGGAACAACAGGTTTTAAGTTAATACGTAGGGAATTTTCTGCGACAGAAATTACTGAACATCTAGGAACTTCGGGGTTCGAGAAGATGTAATATAAATAAGAGAGAGAAAATATTTCGTAGGGAATTTAGGGTATCTTTGGGGAAAGAATAACGACGAAGGAACAACAGGTTTTAAGTTAATACGTAGGGAATTTTCTGCGACAGGAATTACTGAACATCTAGGAACTTCGGGGTTCGAGAAGAATGTAATATAAATAAGAGAGAGAGAAAATATTTCGTAGGGATTTAGGGTATCTTTGGGGAAAGGAATAACGACGAAGGAACAACAGGTTTTAAGTTAATACGTAGGGAATTTTCTGCGACAGAAATTACTGAAAATCTAGGAACTTCGGGGTCGAGGAGAATGTAATATAAATAAGAGAGAGAGAAAATATTTCGTAGGGAATTTAGGGTTCTTTGGGGAAAGGAATAACGACGAAGGAACAACAGTTTTTAAGTTAATACGTAGGAATTTTCTGCGACAGAAATTACTGAACATCTAGGAACTTCGGGGTTCGAGGAGAATGTAATATAAATAAGAGAGAGAGAAAATATTTCGTAGGAATTAGGGTATCTTTGGGGAAAGGAATAACGCCGAAGGAACAACAGGTTTTAAGTTAATACGTAGGGAATTTTCTGCGACAGAAATTACTGAACATCTAGGAACTTCGGGGTTCGAGGATATGTAATATAATAAGAGAGAGAGAAAATATTTCGTAGGGAATTTAGGGTATCTTGGGGAAAGAATAACGACGAAGGAACAACAGGTTTTAAGTTAATACGTAGGGAATTTTCTGCGACAGAAATTACTGAACATCTAGAAACTTCGGGTTCGATTAAGACATAATATAAATAGGAGAAGAGAGAGAATATTGTAGTGAATTCTGGGGATGGAATAACAACGGGATGACACTGAAATTAAGGAGGAATTTAAAATGCATGACAGACGGGAAGCCATGCATACAAGATGACGAAACAAATAATAGAGAAACGGGATTTAGGGTTACGAATCAACGCTTAAAAATGAATATGAATGACAGGTTGTAAGTTAAATTCGCTTAGCTGGTCATTTTTCGAGTCAGGTTTTGTCAGCAAGTATATATAGATACTGTATATATAATATATATATATATTATATATATATATGTATATATATATATATATATATATATATATATATTATATATATATATATATATATATATATATATATATATATATATATATATAATTACATATATATATATAATCTAGTTTTATCAGATTGTACTATAATTATAGTACAATCTGATAAACTAGATATATATATATATATGTATATATATATATATAATTATATATATATATAATATATATATATATATCTATATATATATAAATATACATATATATATATATATATATATCTAGTTTTATCAATTGTACTATAATTATAGCACAATCTGGAAAAAACTAGGAATCTATTGTATTATAGTACAATCTGATAAAACTCTGGAATCTATGGTATTATAGTACAATCTGATAAAACTAGGAATCTATTGTATTATAGTACAATCTGACAAAACTAGGAATCTATTGTATTATAGTACAATCTGATAAAACTAGGAATCTATTGTATTATGGTACAATCTGACAAAACTAGGAATCTATTGTATTATAGTACAATCTGATAAAACAAGGAATCTAGTGTATTATAGTACAATCTGACAAAACTAGGAATCTATTGTATTATAGTACAATCTGACAAAACTAGGAATCTATTGTATTATAGTACAATCTGATAAAACTAGGAATCTATTGTATTATAGTACAATCTGAAAAAACTAGGAATCTATTGTATTACAGTACAATCAGACAAAACTAGGAATCTATTGTATTATAGTACAATCTGATAAAACTAGGAATCTATTGTATTATAGTACATCTGATAAAACTAGGAATCTATTGTATTATAGTACAATCTGATAAAACTAGTAATCTATTGTATTATAGTACAATCTGATAAAACTAGGAATCTATTGTATTATAGTTACAATCTGATAAAACTAATAGGAATCTATTGTATTATAGTACAATCTGATAAACTAGTGAATCTATTGTATTATAGTACAATTGATAAACTAAAATAGAATTATTGTATTATGACTTACAATCTGATAAAACTAGGAATCTATTGTATTATAGTACAATCTGATAAAACTACGAATCTATTGTATTATGTACAATTCTGACAAAACTAGGAATATATTGTATTATAGAATACAATCTGATAAAACTAGGAATCTATTGTATTATAGTACAATCTGAGAAAACTAGGATCTATTGTATTATAGTACAATCTGATAAACTAGGAATCTATTGTATTATAGTACATCTGATAAAACTGGATCTATTGTATTATAGTACAATCTGATAAAACTAGGATCTATTGTATTATAGTACAAACTGACACAAACTAGGAATATATTGTATTATAGTACAATCTGATAAACTAGGAATCTATTGTATTATAGTACGATCTGATAAAACTAGGAATCTATTGTATATAGTACAATCTGATAAAAACTGGGAATCTATTGTATTAAAGTACAATCTGGTAAAACTGGGAATCTATTCTATTATAAGTACATCTGATAACTAGGAATATTATGGTATTATAGTACAAACTGACAAAACAGAATCTGATAAAACTAGGAATCTATGTATTATAGTACAATCTGATAAACTAGGAATCTATTGTATTATAGTACAATCTGATAAAACTTGGAATCTATTGTATTATAGTACAATCTGATAAAACTAGGAATCTATTGTAATATAGTACAATCTGACAAAACTAGGAATCTATTGTATTATAGTACAATCTGATAAAACTAGGAATCTATTGTATTATAGTACAATCTGATAAAACTAGGAATCTATTATATTATAGTACAATCTGACAAAAGTAGGAATCTATTGTATTATAGTACAATCTGATAAAACTAGGAATCTATTGTATTATAGTACAATCTGAAAAAACTAGGAATCTATTGTATTATAGTACAATCTGACAAAACTAGGAATCTAATAAAACTAGGAATCTATGGCATTAAAGTACAATCTGATAAAACTAGGAATCTATTGTATTATAGTACAATCTGATAAATCTAGGAATCTATTGTATTATAGTACAATCTGATAAAACTAGGAATCTATTGTATTATAGTACAATCTGATAAAACTAGGAATCTATTGTATTATAGTACAATCTGATAAAACTAGGAATCTATTGTATTATAGTACAATCTGATAAAACTAGGAATCTATTGTATTATAGTACAATCTGATAAAACTAGGAATCTATTGTTATAGTACAATCTGATAAATAGGAATCTATTATATTATAGTACAATCTGACAAAAGTAGGAATATATTGTATTATAGTACAATCTGATAAAACTAGGAATATATTGTATTATAGTACAATCTGATAAAACTAGGAATCTATTGTATTATAGTACAATCTGACAAAACTAGGAATCTGATAAAACTAGGAATCTATGGCATTAAAGTACAATCTGATAAAACTAGGAATCTATTGTATTATAGTACAATCTGATAAAACTAGGAATCTATTGTATTATAGTACAATCTGATAAAACTAGGAATCTATTGTATTATAGTACAATCTGATAAAACTAGGAATCTATTGTATTATAGTACAATCTGATAAAACTAGGAATCTATTGTATTATAGTACAATCTGATAAAACTAGGAATCTATTGTATTATAGTACAATCTGATAAGACTAGAATCTATTGTGTATTATAGTACAATGACAAAACTAGGAATCTATGTATTATAGTACAATCTGATAAAACTAGGAATCTATTTATTATAGTACAATCTGATAAACTAGGAATCTATTGTATTATAGTACAATCTGATAAAACTAGGATATATTGTATTATAGTACAATCTGATGAAACTAAGAATCTATTGTATTATAGTAACAATCTGACAAAACTAGGAATCTATTGTATTATAGTACAATCTGATAAAACTAGGAATCTATGGTATTATAGTACAATCTGATTAAACTAGGAATCTATTGTATTATAGTACAATCTGTAACACTAGGAATCTTGGTTTTATAGTCCATCTGAGAAAACTAGGAATCTATGGTATTATAGTACAATCTGATAAAACTAGATATATTTATATGTATATATATATATATATATATATATAGAATATATATATGTGTGTGTATATACACATATATATATATATTAGGTTATATATATGTATATATATTATACTGTAATATATATATATATATATGTATATATATATATATATATATACATATATATTATAATATATATATATATATATATATATATATATATATATATATGTTATATATATACATATATCTATAGATATATATATATATAATATATATATCTAGTTTTATCAGATTGTACTATAATTATAGTACAATCTGATAAACTAGGAATCTATGGTATTATAGTACAATCTGATAAAACTAGGAATCTACTGTATTATAGTACAATCTGATAAAACTAGGAATCTATTGTTTATATTATAGTACAATCTGATAAAACTTGGATTTATTGTATTATAGTACAATCTGATAAAACTAGGAATCTATTGTAATATAGTACAATTGACAAAATAGGAATCTATTGTATTATAGTACAATCTGATAAAACTAGGAATCTATTGTATTATAGTACAATCTGATAAAACTAGGAATCTATTATATTATAGTACAATCTGACAAAAGTAGGA
>NW_021824416.1:12500-18728 GCF_006345805.1 Octopus sinensis | reverse complement strand
TATACATATATATATGTATACATATATAGGTTATTAATCTATATAGACGTATATATAGATATATATATGTGTGTGTGTGCGTTTCGACTATATTTTTGCATGTTTGTGTGTTAGAACTTTTGCTTCTGTACCATTTTGTGTATATTGATTCTTATATAATGCACTACTGTATATGTGTGCATACATACATACATACATACATACATACATACATACATACAATACATACATAGAAATACACGTTTATGCATAAAAATTAAGCATAATAATGTAATGCATATATTACACATTTGTTCGTATACGTTCATGTCTAAATGTGTGTGTGTATACAAATTTGTTGTGTAATCTACATACGTGTGGAATGTGTGTGCGATTCAAATGAGGAATTTCAACCCAAATTCCACAACAATTAATTTTGTAATTAAATTAAACTTTACCTGAATAAAAACTAAAGAATAAAATAAACACACACAACATATACATACATGTGCATTTATATACACATCTGTACATGTGTATACATACATATTTGCGTTAGAGAATGTGTAGTATATATATATATACATATATGTTGTATACATGTATATGTATACATATATATATGTATACATGTACATGTATACATATTGATGTATGTATATATATATATATATATATATATATATATATACATATAATAATATATATATATATATATTATATTATATATATAATATATATATATCTATATATATATCTATATAAATACACATATAATATTACATACAGGCATATACACTCATATATATATATATATGAAAAAATCATGTATGTAATATTAAACAAATGTATAATTTCAAAACAAAATGAAAATATTACTTCCCGAAACAAAAACGTCGATTGAAAAAAAAAAATACAAAACCGTAATTAAAATTAATACCAAAAATTAAAATAAAAGAATTCAACTACAAATGATAATTAAAATATATATTAATGATCTTTATGCAAGATTAATTGAACATATTTGTAATTTTGAATTTATTTCCCCCGTAGCATCTTGGACAAGATGTTTAAGTGTGATATGCTCAGTTGTGTTAAAATCTACATTGTTTATTTTCCTTCCACTCCAGTTCGGCTTTGATCTTGCACACGTATGATCGAAGACACTACAGCCATGATTTTTTCTCAGTAGTATTGTTGTGCAAGACATGCTCGAGGTCAGCGGTCCTCAACCGAGGCCTCCTGCGTTCATATGACCTCTGGGTGTTACACTTTATTCTCTTTATTCTCTTTTACTTGTTTCAGTCATTTGACTGCAGCCATGCCGGAGCACCGCCTTTAGTCGAGCAAATCGACCCCAGGACTTATTGTTTGGAAGCCTAGTACTAATTCTATCCGAATCTTTTGCCGAACCGCTAAGTTACGGGAACGTAAAAACACACCAGCATCGGTTGTCAAGCGATGTTGGGAGGACAAACACAGACACACAAACATATACACACACGTACATATATGGATATATACATATACACGATGGGCTTCTTTCAGTTTCCGTCTACCAAATCCACTCACAAGGCTTTGGTCGGCCCGAGGCTATAGTAGAAGACACTTGCCGAAGGTGCCACGCAGTGGGACTGAACCCAGAACCATCTTGTTGGTGAGCAAGCTACTTACCTCACAGCCACTTCTGCGCTTTCATATAAATTTTTATTGTTTACTAGCAGTATCGCCCGGCGTTGCTCGGGTTTGTAAGGGAAATAACTATATAAGCGTTTTTAGAGAGTTATAGCCAAAAAATAGCAAAAAAAATGCATTAAAAATGGAAATAAAATTATGGTAATTTTTTTTAAATCGTTGACTCATCGTAGACATTTTTAGAGAGTTACTTCCCTTATATAATAGCGAAAAAAGTGCATTAAAATGGAAAAAAATTATGGTAAATTTTTTTCAAATCGTAGACTCATCGTAGACTCATCGTAGACGCGCGCTAATACCCAGAAGGGCTCGATATGAATCACGACTATAAGATACCCGGTTTTGGTTAAACTGCACCGCAAAATGTGGGAGTAGTTAGGAATCTAAATCGTAGGAGACAGACACACAACTTGACTTTTATATATAAAGATATTTCTATACAGCATAAAATATTTTTTACATTTTTGTTATTACAATTTCTAACGGGAGTAGACACATGATGTGTGACGAAAGATTTCCGTCCAAGGACACTTAAATAATAATAATAGTCCTTTCTACAAAGGCACAATGCTGAAATTTGTGGTAGGGAAGGGGCTAATCGATTACATCGACCCCAATACACACCTAGTACTTATTTTATCGATCCCTAAAGAAGGAAATGCAAGGTTGACCTCGATAGAATTTGAACTCAGAACACAAAGACAGACGAAACGCCGTTAAGCATTTTGCCCGGCGTGCTAACGATTCTGCCAACCCGCCGCCTATAAAATAACTGTAATAATAATAATAACTTTCTACTCTATGCACAAGTCCTGAAATTTTAGGGAGAAAGGGCGAATCGATTACATCGACCCCAGTCCGAAACTGGTATTAATTTTATCGTCCCCAAAATATGAATGGCAAAGTCGACCTCGGTGGAATTTGAATTCACAACGGTGGAATTTGAATGCACAAGTCCTGAAATTTTAGGGAGAAAGGGCGAATCGATTACATCGACCCCAGTGCGAAACTGGTATTAATTTTATCGACCCCAAAATATGAATGGCAAAGTCGACCTCGGTGGAATTTGAATTCAGAACGTGTAGACAGACGAAATTCCGCAGACGAAAGTATTTCCACCCGGCATGCTAACGATTCTGCCAGCTCGCCACCTTAATAATAATGGTTTCAAATTTTTCCACAAGGGTCGCCATTTTGGGGTAAGGAGACGAGTTGATGACATCGACCCCAGTGCGCAACTGTTAATTATTTTATCGACCCCGAAAGGATTAAAGGTAAAGTCGACCTCGGCGGAATTTGAACACAGAACGTGGGGACGGGTCAAATACCGCTAAGCACTTCGCCCAGCGTACTAACAATTCTGCCGGCTTTAGAATAATTGTAATAATGATAAAGCTGCAATGAAGCCCAAGTACATACAGAGTGTGGTTAACTGACAAAAAATATGAGCATGCCAAATAATATTTAATTATAAATAAGGCGGCGAGCTGGCAGAAACTTTAGCCGGGCGAAATGCGTAGCCGTATTTCGTCTGCCGTTACGTTCTAAATTCAAATTCCGTTCGTCTACCCTTGTTTGTCCTCTCTGCGTTTAGCCCCTTGTGGGTAGTAAAGAAATAGGTATTTCGTCTGCCGTTACGTTCTAAATTCAAATTCCGTTCGTCTACCCTTGTTTGTCCTCTCTGCGTTTAGCCCCTTGTGGGTAGTAAAGAAATAGGTATTTCGTCTGCCGTTACGTTCTAAATTCAAATTCCGTTCGTCTACCCTTGTTTGTCCTCTCTGCGTTTAGCCCCTTGTGGGTAGTAAAGAAATAGGTATTTCGTCTGCCGTTACGTTCTAAATTCAAATTCCGTTCGTCTACCCTTGTTTGTCCTCTCTGTGTTTAGCCCCTTGTGGGTAGTAAAGAAATAGGTATTTCGTCCGCCGCTACCTTCAATTCCGCCGAGGTCGACTTTGCCTTTCATCCTTTCGGGGTCGATAAAATAAGTACCAGTTACGCACTGGGGTCGATGTAATCGACTTAATCGTTTGTCTGTCCTTGTTTGTCCCCTCTGTGTTTAGGCCCTTGTGAGTAGTAAAGAAATAGGTATTTCGTCTGTCTTTACGTTCTGAATTCAAATTCCGGCGAGGTCGACTTTGCCTTTCATCCTTTCAGGGTCGATTAAATAAGTACCAGATACGCACTGGCGTCGATGTAATCGACTTAATCCGTTTTGTCTGTCCCAGTTTGTCCCTTCTGTGTGTAGCCCCTTGTGGGTAGTAAAGAAATAAGAACCGTTAGCACGCCGGGCGAAATGCGTAGCCGTATTTCGTCTGCCGTTACGTTATCAGAATCATCTTTACCATCAACATCATTATCATAATTGTCATCATCATTATCCTTAGCATCATCATGATCATCATCGCCATCATCATCGTCATCATCATCATCGCCATCATTATCGTCATCATCATCATCATCATCATCATCATCATCATCGTCATCATCTTTATCATCGTCATCATCATCATCATCGTCATCATCTTTATCATCGTCATCATCATCTTCATGTTCGTCATCATCATCATCATTATAATCATTATCATCCTCATCGTCATCATCATTATCCTCAGCATCATCATGATCATCATCACCATCATCATCGTCGTCATCATCCCCCTCCTCTTCATCGACATCATCATCGTCATCATCATTGTCGTCGTCGCCATCATTATTGTTGTAGTTGTAACGAATATGAGCTGGTCGGGTGGGGGGGGATTGGTGGTATTTCCGGTTTTGTCTGGTTTCATATGTTGTTGGTGTTAAACTAAACCTAAGCCCCCGGGGGTCTGTGAGACTTTCTGCTCTACCAACCACTCGAACGGGGTGGGACTCAACTGCTGTTGGGGCAATTTCACACTGTTACCTCTTACCGTTCAAGTTGCAGTGGAGATTGCAGTTGCAGCAGTAGCATTAGCAATGGTAATGATGGTGGTGGTGGCTGTGGCGATGGTAGTAGGTAATAGGTGTAGTAGTGGTGCTGCTGTGTGTGTAGTTGTGGTGGTGGGTGGTTGTTGTTGTTGATGCTGTTGTTGCTGTTGTTGGTGGTGGTGGTGGTAGTGGTAAGTATGATGACAATGGCATCGGTGGTGGTGGTCATGATATTGTGGATGGTTGTTGTTGTTGTTGGTGGTGGTGGTAGTGGTAGTGGTAAGTATGATGACAATGGCATCGGTGGTGGTGGTCATGATATTGTGGATGGTTGTTGTTGTTGTTGGTGGTGGTGGTAGTGGTAGTGGTAAGTATGATGACAATGGCATCGGTGGTGGTGGTCATGATATTGTGGATGGTTGTTGTTGTTGTTGGTGGTGGTAGTGGTAGTGGTAGTGGTAAGTATGATGACAATGGCATCGGTGGTGGTGGTCATGATATTGTGGATGGTTGTTGTTGTTGTTGGTGGTGGTGGTAGTGGTAGTGGTAAGTATGATGACAATGGCATCGGTGGTGGTGGTCATGATATTGTGGATGGTTGTTGTTGTTGTTGGTGGTGGTGGTAGTGGTAGGGGTAAGTATGATGACAATGACATCGGTGGTGGTGGTTGTAGTAGTGGCGATGGTGGTGGTGGTGGTGATGGTAACGATAGTGGTAAGTATGATGACAATGACATCGGTGGTGGTGGTTGTAGTAGTGGCGATGGTGGTGGTGGTGGTGATGGTAACGGTAGTGGTAAGTATGATGACAATGACATCGGTGGTGGTGGTGGTTATATTGTGGGTGGTTGTTGTTGCTGATGTGGTTGTTGTTGGTGGTGGTTGTGGTGGTGGTAGCGGTACTAGTAAGCATGATGACAATGACACGGTGGTGGTGACCATGATGATGGTAGTAATTGCAATAGTGGCGGTGGTGGTGGTGATGGTGATGGTGGTGGCGGTGGTAGTTGTGGCAGTGGTATGATGACGACATTGGTGGTGGTGGTGTTGCATGGTAGTAGTGGTAGTAGTGGTAATAATGATGGTGGTAGTGGTAGTGGTAGTGGTGATGGTTGTGGTATTTGTGAAGCCATCTTCGTATTGTGGTATAAATGTTTGGTGTGTTGGCATGTTGTATTGGTGGTAGTTGCTTTTGTGGTTATGGTGGAAGTAGTAGCCACGGTTGTAGTAATGGCGCTGGTTGTTTTAATTGCAGCAATGACATACGGATGTTCAATGTGACAGTAGTAGCAGTAGTAGTAGTAGTAGTAGTAGTATGAGAAGGAGGAGTGGCGGTGGTGGCGGTGGTAGTGATGATGATGATGGTGGTGGTGGTGGTGGTGATGATGGTGGTGATGGTGGCGGCGATGGTGGTAGTAGTAGCAGCAGCAGTAGTAGTAGTTGTAGTAGTAGTGTAGTAGTAGTAGTAGCAGCAGCAGCAGTAACGGTTGTGGAGAGACTAACTTTGTTTTGTGGTTGTTGTGGCTGTGGTTGTGGTTGCAGCGGTAGTAGTAGTGGTAGTAGTAATAGTAGGATCAACCGACTTTTGAAGAGGTGGTGTGTAGCAATAGTAATAATTACCGTAGAATAATTACAGATATTGGT
>NW_021824416.1:0-10000 GCF_006345805.1 Octopus sinensis | reverse complement strand
AATCGATTATATCGATCGCGGTGTTCACCTGGTACTTATTTTAACAACTGCAAAAGGATGAAAATGTAAAGTCGACTTCGGTGGAATTTGAACTCAGAACCTAGCGACGGGCGAAATACCTATTTCTTTACTACCCACAAAGGGCTAAACAAAGAGAGGACAAACAAGGACAGACAAACGGATTAAGTCGATTATATCGACCCCAGTATGCTACTGGTATGTAAATTATCGACCCCGAAAGAATGAAACGCAAAGTCGACCTTGCGGAATTTGAACTCAGAACGTAGCGGCAGACGAAATACCTATTTCTGTACTACAGACAAGGGGCTAAACACAGAGAGGACAAACAAGGACAGACAAACGAATTAAGTCGATTATATCGACCCCAGTGCGTAACTGGTACTTAATTTATCGACCCCGAAAGGATGAAAGGCAAAGTCGACCTCGGCGGAATTTGAACTCAGAACGTAACGGCAGGCAAAATACTTATTTCTTTACTACCCACAAGGGGCTAAACAAAGAGAGGACAAACAAGGACAGATTAAGTCGATTATATCGAAGGAGACAACGCGTCAACGGGAATTGAACTCACGATTTTACGAACGTGAGCCGAATGCCGCTAACCACCTAGCCACGTGCCTTCACGCGAACTGAAGGCTATTGAATACAAACAAGTATTTATTGAACCGTAGGTACTATAAGACGTAGATGCAAGCGTGGCTGTGTGGTAACAAGTTTGCTTCCCAACCACATGGTTACAAGTTCAGTCCCACTGCATGACAATTTGGGCAAGCGTCTCCTACTATAATCTCGGGCCGTCAAAAGCCTTGTGAGTCAATGTGATTGACGGAAACTGAAAGAAACCCGTTGTATATATATGTAGGTATTTCATGAACTCCATGGATCGTTTCACCGTCCCCAGAGGGGCAGCATCGTCCTCTTTGGAACCACTGTTCGGGAGTGACTATCTTGTCTTTCTGCTTTTTTTTTTTCTTATGAATTGGTCTTTAAGCCATTAAAGTGCGATTTCAGGTAGATTTTGGTTGACATTTCCATCAGGTCAAGAGGCCGCAGAGAATGTAATCACATTGATTAGTTAGTAATGTTTCGAAGTAAGCATGTGTTTATCTTTAATCTTTTACTTGTTTCAGTGATTAGCCTATGGCCATGCTTTGAAGAATTTTAGTCGAACGAATCGATCCCATTCAAGTAACATGCAGGGACAAGTGCCGTCGCAGCGCGTTTCTGCTTCACCACTCTTTGGTATATTTGCAGATCCTTCCGGGTAAGCCTTCATGCAGAATTTCAGGCATTCCCCATCTCTGCGAGTTACCCCCTCATCTGTCCTGACCATGTGGTATGAGGTCATCGAAAACGAGCCGTCAACTCAGCCGGATCCTCAGTGAAGAGAACACGGTACGCAGGGTCTAACTCGAAAAATCGACCCCAGTACATTTTTTTTTTGTAAGCATCGTACTTATTCTATCGGTCTCTGTTGCCGGACCGCTAAGTTACGGGGGTGTAAACACACCAACAAACACAGACACAAAGGTACAAACACATATGTACAACAGGCTTCATTAAGTTTCCGTCTACTAAATCCATTCACAAGGCTTTGATCGGGCCGAGGCTGTAGTAGAAGATATAGTATCCCCAAGGCACCACGCAGTGGGATGGAACCCGAAACTACGTCGTTAGGAAGCAAACTTCTTACATCACAGCTACGCCCCCCCCCCCCATAAATTTATTAATTCTTCTAATATAAGTATAGCACTCGTTAAAAAACCAACCATGTTTTTTTCTGAAAATATAAAAGAATGAAACAATTACGTATCTACTTATTTTTAATAATACTCTTTCGCAGATTCAAATGTATATACCTGACTGTTGTTGTTTTTCGTCACCGGAGAACATGGGCGACTTCCTTTTGTGAAGCTGGCCGCATAAGACATGGCTCATCATCAGACTGACCTGATCATGCTATTCAGAACGTCCCACGAAGCGCAGATTGCTCATGATGGCTGCTTTAGATGATGAATATATAATCGATCAGCACGTCAATCAGATATTCACGTTTGAATCTGCCGGGTTTTCGCTGTTTTGCGGGCTGTATCTTCGAAGAGGCCTGGGACTATTTCCCAGTGGTTCCATACCTGAAAATAGTATTGATCATAACGTTAAATGAGCTATCGTTGAAATTTTCTAGCATGTAATGTGATCGGTTGTCGAGGCCTTTTACAGTTAGTATTGAATGTAAACCATGAGGTATTGAGTTCGATTACCGGACCGGGCTGTGTGTTGTGTTCTTGGGCAAGACACTTTATTTCACATTGCTCCAGTTCAGTCAGCTGTAGAAATGAGTAGCAACGTCACTGGTACCAAGCTGTGTCGGCCTTCGTCTTTCTCTTGGATAACATCGGTGGCGTGGAGAGTGGAAGCTGGTATGCATGGACGACTGCTGATCTTCCACAAACAACCTTGCCCGGATTTCTGCCTCGGAGGGCAACTTTCTAGATACAATCCCATGCACATTCATGGCCGAAGTGGGGTGCCTATAGGTGCAAAGCCTGAGATTCTGGAGAGGTGACTAGTCGATCACATCGACCCCTGTGTTCGACCGGTATTTATTTTATCGACCGTAAAGTATGAAAAGCAAAGTTGACCTCAGCGGAATTTGAAGCCAGAAGAAACGCTAATCATTGAATCCAGCATGCTAACCATTCTGCAAGGTCATCATTTTAGGGTTGAATATAAATGGTTTCAAACTTTGGCACAAGGCCAGCAATTTCAGAGAAAGGATGCCGAAGGGATAAAAAACGTATCGATCTCGGGACGTAAAACAGGAATAAATGCTATTTTCAGGCATGGAATCACTGGGAAATAGTCCCAGGACTCTATGAAGATACAGCCTCAAATTTTATCTACCTACGCTGTCTTTCTGTAGGGATTTCGGGGTTACACGGGACTACATTGGGACTGAAATTTAACGTTGTTAACATGGCTCTGATTCTGAATATTACGTTTTTGCATTTAACAGTATTTGCCGCTGAGTAAGACACGGATGAGTAATTTTTGTCTGGCATGTTGACAATCTCTGTGAGCTCACCAGCTTTGTGCTGAATATGAATATGAAGAAAGTATGGTTACGAAATGTAGACAGTGTGGAGCTGTGTATGGGTAATGGAAAATTTTAAAATGATTAAAAATGAAAGATATAGAAAAAAAAACATAAAAGAGAAGAAAATAAAGGTGGAAGACATGAATAAAGGAAGAAGGAGAATGAAAGAATATGAGAAGAAAGCCAGGGTGAGTGGAATGGAAGCGAATGTGAGCAATCATGTAATCTAGTGTTTACAAAAACTATATTAACGATGTAATATATTATTGCGTTGATATATATATAAGTACATACATATACATACACACACGCATACAGATATACACATACACACATATATACATATACATATATATATGTATGTATATGTAGTATATATATATATATATATATATATATATATATATATATATATAGATCTATATTATGTATATATATATATCATATATAAATACATATTATATATATATATATATTGTATGTATATGTTATATATACGTATACTATTTTATTCACATATACACAAATACTCGTTCATATACATATATATATATATATGTATATGTAATATATATACCATATCTATATATATATATATATATATTAATATATATATATATATATATATATATATATATAGTATATATATATATATACATATACATATGCATATACATATACATATATATTCACATATACACAAATGCTCGTTCATACTTTCATACATTACAGACATACATTTAAAGGATAATGAACAAAACACGATGTCTTCCTTCATAGCCTTGCTATAAAGCAGATGGCCGGTCAAAATTAACTCTAAATTAAAAAGAGAAAGAGAATATTCATACATACATACATACATGCATGCAAGAATATACGCATACATAAATACAGTATATGTAATCTGAAATGAAGAAGACTTAAAGAAGGAAATAAAATATTTTAAATTGGCAAAGAAGGTAAAGGAAAGGCTTCACTATATATTTTGGTGTATTAAAGCAAATTTATAGAACCAGTCTATGTCAAAATGAGAGAAGAACAGAGAGAAAATATGAAAAGAAGAGAGAAAAGAAGGAAAGATCTGATGCTTTTTTGAACATCCGTATAGTATTTTGTTATTAAAAAAGCTATATAAACGATAATTGCAAAAAAAGTTAAATATAAATGCAAAATATAAAATTTATTACAGAAAATTATTGACGTGTAAAATGTCCGATGATATGGGATAGGAGAAATAATTCAATCGCATTTTAACATGTAATTAATATTGACGGTAGATTAGTAGAGTCGTTAGAGCATCGGTATTTAGTTACGGCTCTTTACTTTCTGAGTTGAAAAGCCACCGTGATAAACTTTGCCGTTAATCCTTCTGGGATCAATATAATGAACTACCAGTCAAGCAGTATTTCCTTTCCTAAAAACTATTCTAACCGCTTGCGTTTGTTAGAGTTAAATGTGTGATGATTAATGATATATCATTACGCAGAGAGAAGTCATGTAGTTTTCTAGAAGAAATTGATCGCGTGTCTCCAAAATATTTCAACTGACTATAACTCATAATAGATATCTATGGGCAAAAGCGTCGTGGTTTTGGTCGACCTGGAGCAATAGTAGAAAGACACTTACATAAGGTACCACACAGCGGGCGTGAACCAGGAATCATGCGGCTGGGAAGCAAACTTCTTACTACACAGCCATGCCTGCGCCTATTTCTAGATATTCCACTAGAGACGATAGGACACGTTAGCAAAGCATGTCTAACGAGAGGCTTCTTTGTGCTTACTTGACCTACAAGAAATGGCAGCAAAGCCAGAAATTTTGGGGGAAGTGTTCAGCCGTGGAAGAATTTCCTGGAAAGTTCCAAGATGTGGAGGAAATACTTCCAAGAAAGATCCGAGGAAAGCCAGGATGGGGGAAAGACTTCCTGGAAAGTTCCGAGGAATGGGAGGGGCGGAAAAGAGAATTTCCTGCAACGTTCCGAGGAAGGGGAGGAGAGAGAGGAAGAACATCCTGGAAGATTCCCAGGAAGGGGAGGAATTCCTGGGAATTCCTAGGAAGGGGGGGAGAACATTCTGGAAAGTTCCGAGGAAGGGAGAATGGGGAGGAAGAATTTCCTTGAAAATTCCGAGGAAGGGAAAGGAGGTGTGGAAGAACATCCTGGAAAGTTCCAAACAGGGCATCAAGATATTCTTGGAAAGTTCCAAGCAAGGGCAGGAGGGGGAAGACTTAATGGAAAGTTCCGAGGAAGGACTTCTTGGAAAGTTCCCACGGGGCGGGGAGGCAGAACTTCCTGAAAAGTTCCAGGGATGGGAGGAAGGACTTCTTGGAAAGTTCCGAGGAAGGGACGAAATTCCTGAGAATTTACTAGGAGGGGAGGAAGGACTTCCTGGATAAGCTCAAGGACGTTGATGAAGAATTTCCAGGAATCTTCCGAGGAAGTGGAGGAGGGAGTGAGTAACTTCCTAAAAGTTCAAATGAGGACAAGAAGGACTTCCTGAAAAGCTCCCAGGAAGAGAAGACGGGCAAGGACTTCCTAGAAATTCCTGGGAAGGGGAGGAAGAACATCCTGGAAAGTTCCGAGGAAGGGGTTGATGGGAAAGACTTCCTGGAAACTTCTGAGGAAGAGGAGAGAGGGGAAGAACTTCATGGAAACTTCTGAGGAAGGACTTCCTAGAACGTTCCCATGAGGAAGGGAGGCAGACATTCCTGGACAGTTCCAAGCATGGGAGGAAGGACTTCTTGGAAGGTTCCAAGGAGGGAGAAAGTGTGGAAGAAATTCCTGGAAAGTTCCTCGGAAGGGAAGGTGGGGAAATGACTTCGTGGAAAGGAAGGTTGGAAGAACTTCTTGGAAAGTTCCGATGACGGAGAGGAGGGGAGGAAGAACTTCCTAGAAAATTCCCAGGAAGGGGAGGACTTCTTGGAAAATTCCTAGGAAGGGGAAGTAGGGCAAGGAATTCCTGGAAAATTCCTAGGAGGGGAGAAGGGGAGGAAGAACTTACTGGATATTCCGCGGAAAGGGAGGAAGGACATCCTGGACAGTTCCGAGAAAGGGGATAATGGGGAGGAAGAATTTCCTTTAAAGTTCCGTGGAAGGGGAGGAGGGATGGAAGAACTTCCTGGAAAGTTCCAATGTGTGGATGAAGGACTTCCTGGAAAGCTCCGAGGAAGAGCAGGAGGGGGAAGGACTTTCTGGAATATTCCGAGGTATGAGAGGGAGGAGGAACTTCCTGGAATGTTCCGATGACGGGGACGAGAGAGGAAGGAAATCCTGGAATGTCCCGAGGATGAGAGGAGGGCTGCCAGAACTGCCTGGAATATTCAGAGGAACCGGAGGAGGGGAGGAAGAACTACCTAGAATGATGCGATGAAGGGAGGAACGAATTCCTGGAAAGTTCCGTTGAGCGGTAGGAGGGGAGAAAGGACTTCCAGGAAAATTCCCAGGAAAGGGAGGAGGGGCAAGAACTTCCGGGAAATTACTAAGAAGGGGAGGAGGGGAGGAAGAACTTCCTGGAAAGTTCCGTTGAGCGGTAGGAGGGGAGAAAGGACTTCCAGGAAAATTCCCAGGAAAGGGAGGAGGGGCAAGAACTTCTGGGAAATTACTAAGAAGGGGAGGAGGGGAGGAAGAACTTCCTGGAAAGTTCCTACGAGGAACGGGATTGTAGTTTCGATTCATGGACCCGGCCAATGCGTTGTGTTCTGTATACTGTGTTCTTGAGCAAGACACTTCATTTCATATTACTGCAGTCCACTCAACTGGCAAAAAGGAATAATCCAGTGATGGACCCCCGCCTCATCCAGGGGGAGGGAATAACTATGCCACAGGAACCGGGAAACCGGCCCTCATGTGTTAGCAAAACTCGAAAAGGGAACTTCACTTAGTCTATTGACCTTTATTGGCAAACCGGCAGTTAAGATGGTGGTTATGATGATGGTTGTAGTGTCCGTTACAACGGTGGTTATGATGGTGGCTGTAGTAGTAGCTACGACGGTGATTGATTATAGTGGTAGTAGTAGTAGTAGTAGTAGTAGTAGTAGTAGTGGAGTAGTAGTAGCAGCAGTAGTAGTTATAATGGTGGTTATGATGGTGGTTATGATAGCAAGGGATGATTTTGTGTGGTGGCGCTAGTGGCTGTATTGGTTGCTGTGGTTATTTTGCTGTGGTGGTAGTTGTGGTTGTGGTGACAAACATGTTCTTGTTGGCGGTCTCTGTGGCAGTAGTAGTAGTAGTACTGGTAGTGTTAGCTTCTGTATTGTTACTTCTTACGGTTGTTATTGTTGTTGTTGTTGTTGTTGTTGTTGGTGGTGGTGGTGGTGGTGGTGGTGGTGGAGGTGGTAGTGATGATGGTGGCAGGGGGTGTGTCACCTTGTGTATATCCGCCGTTTGATGCAGTAATTTACTGCAGTTGTTGTTGACTTAGTGGTCGAGGTAATAGTGGCGGCGGCGGCGGCGGTAGTGTTGGTAATGATGGTGATGCGGAGGCGGGCGGGGGCGGGACAGGGCGGTGCGGGGGGCGGGGGGTGTGGGGTGCAGTGGTGATGGTGTTTGCGGTGGTTTTGGTGATAATTACCTTTACTGCTGCCATCATTCTTCTCGTTATTCTTATCGTTGTTAATACAGCGATGCCGGTGCCGGTGGCGGAGGCAGTGGTGGTGGTGGCGGCGGAGAGAGAGAGAAGGAGAGACAGAAAAGGAGAGGGAGAGAGGGAGAGAGAGAGAGAAAGAAAGGGAGGGAGGGAGAGGTGTGTCATGATGATTTTTGATGATAACATTGGCGGTGCGTATTGGTGATAATTACTACTGATGTTGTTGTTGTTGGTGGTGGTGGTGGTTGCCGCCGCTGATGGTGGCGGCGTGGTTGCGGTATCAGAGGTAACGGTGGCGGTACGAGAAGGCGTACGGTGTGTGTAGATATTGGTGAAAGAAGCTGGCTGAGGAATGACAAAGGTGGAGATGAAAATGTTGTGTCATCTGCCGAATCTTTTGTTCCTCAAATAATTGTTCTCTCTCTCTCTTCCTTTCATTAGCTTTTTTTTCTTTTTGTAAATTTTTATTTCTTTACTCTGGGTTAAATGTGTGACAAAGGTGTGTCAGACTCACATAGGTGTGCGTGTGTGTCTTTGTGTGAGTGTGTATCTGTGTGGGTGAGGAGCATATATATATATATATATATATATATATATATAATAATATATATGTTATATGTATATGTATATGTGTGTGTGTGTGTGCATATATACATACACATGCATACATACATGTATATATATATAGGTGTGTCCGCATAAGGTCAAACACTCATATATACATACATAAATTCACACACACACACGCACACACACACATATATATATATATACGTATATAGATATACATATATATATATATACGTACATACACAACACACACACACACATATATATATATACATACATTTATACGTAAACGCACACTCACATATATGCATGCATACATATATACATATATAGGTACACGCACACACGCACACGCGTGCATACACACACACACAAACACTCATATATATATATATATATAAAGATATATGTGTGTGTATGCGTGTTCATACATACGCATATATACGTTCATACACACAAATACATGACGAGACAGAGAGAGAGGTGGGGAGAAGGGGGGAGAGGAGAAGCAGGAGGATGGGTAACAGCGACAGCATGGTGAAGTGTGAGAAAGTGGGATTTCGGTGATGGGTGATGGTGATGATGGTAGGGTGTTATATGTAAGAGGGGAGAGATCGTGTCGTCGATAGCCAACACGAAAATCGGGTGGTCGGTATGGTAGGGTGGTTAGAGTGTTGATGAATATTATATATACAGTTTATACATAATACCTATATATAATATATATATCTTATATATATATATATATATATATACATGCATATATACATTTTATATATATATATATATACATTGCATATATATATATATATACATATGTATACATATTTATACATGTATATATGTATGTATATATATATATGCATATATATAAGTAGACTGTTTATGTATGTTTATAGTATTGGATGCAAAGGGTGTCGGAGTGAGAAAGTATGTGCGAGTGTGTGTATGTGTGTGTGTGTGTGTGTGTGTGTGTGTGTGTGCATATGTGTGTGTACAGAGTGTGAGAGATTAATTTGGAGAAGGGTGGTAAGCCATGAGTGTTGTGTATATGTGTGTGTGTGTGTGTTTAAGGACGTGTGTATATATATATATGCATATATGTAAATATAACACGCATACAAAATATGTAGTAGTAGTAGTGGTGGTGGTGGTGGTGGTGGTGTGGTGGTGGTGATAGTGTTTATTGTTAGTGGCGTTGGTATGAAGATTCGAGATCGGCAGGGGTGAGTTAATTCGTTGGGTTCAACTAATATACAAATAAATAAATGAATAACTTTATAAAATAGATAAATAAAAAAAAAAAATATGGCAGGGGGAGTAACTGGGGACAGGTTCCACCATCAATTCTTCTCTGTGTATATGCATGTGGGGCTGAGATTACGTGCGTGTAATATATACACATATATGTGTGTGAGTGTGTGTGTGTGTATCTATAAATACATGTGTATATCTACCTATCGACACACATACACACCGACTTTGCCTTTCATCCTTTCGGGGTCGATAAATTAAGTACTAGTTGAACACTGGGGTCGATGAAATCGACGATCCCCCTTCTCCCAAATTTCAGACCTTGTAAGCCATAATAGAAAGGAAAATAATGTTCGAATATCAATGTTAAAGAAAAATAAAGTGTTTTATTGTTACTCCTTTATTTGTTTCAGTCATTTGACTGTGGCCATGCTGTAGCACCGCTTTTAGTCGAGCAAATCGACCCAGGACTTAT
>NW_021824415.1:0-19637 GCF_006345805.1 Octopus sinensis | reverse complement strand
TAATAATAATAATAATAATAATAATAATAATAATAATAATAATAATAATAATAATAATAATAATAACAACAACAATATCGAAAAATACCTTAGGGATGAAAACCCAGGTTCGAAATTTCCCTAAGACACCTGATGAAGGCTGGAAACGTAGTGTCAGCCGAAACGTAGTGTTCTTAAGAAACAAGATGAGGACAAATATCCATCAAATGTAAAGTAATGTTCTCAGAATGTTATTTTTTAATTCTAACTTTAATCGTATTTTATTACTGTTTTGTAATAACTGGCTTGTGACAGCCAAGCGTTCGCAGCAACGTCGCTTTTTTTAGCCTGCGATGTCGGCTCTTCCTATCACTGCGATGCAGAATTCACAAAGCCTTGGATTGTTCACCCACTAACAAGGTACGTGAGCTGGGTTTAGACCGTCGTCAGACAGGTTAGTTTAGCCAGAGGAGGTGCAATGGCCCAGTGGTTAGGGCAGCGGACTCGCGGTCGTAGAATCGCGGTTTCGATTCCCAGACCGGGCGTTGTGAGTGTTTATTGAGCGAAAACATCTAAAGCTCCACGAGGCTCCGGCAGGGGATGGTGGTGATCCCTGCTGTACTCTTTCACCACAACTTTCTCTCACTCTTCCTGTTTCTGTTGTATCTGTATTTCAAAGGGCCGGCCTTGTCACACCCTGTGTCACGCTGAATATCCCTGAGAACTACGTTAAGGGTACACGTGTCTGTGGAGTGCTCAGCCACTTACACGTTAATTTCACGAACAGGCTGTTCCGTTGATCGGATCAACCGGAACCCTCGTCGTCGTAACCGACGGATTGCTTCCAAATTTTAGCCAGATTAACCAAGAATCTGGATTCAAGATAAACTTCCTCTATTTTTCTCAACTGTGAGTTAAGCCGTTCATTTTTTTCCATCAGATTTTCATCCATTTTATACTTCACATTTTGTTTTACTTATTAATACATTTTTCTAAATATATATTCGTTCCTCTTTCTATCCTCTTCTTTCATTCTCTTTCATCCTCATATGTGCGCGCCATTGTTTTTGTGTTTAGTTTTATTTTATCATTCACTCGCGTTTCAATATCTTCTCAAGCCTCATATTTGTGTTTAAATGTTAATATTTTAGTTTATCTAAGTCTAGCTTTGAACATTTTTTTAAAAAACTTATATAGCCTGTAATTTATAATGAAGCCCTGGGCTAGACAGAAAAAAAAAGAAAAACAGTAACGCGAAGAGTACACAAAGCAACGTTGGAAATTCATTTCCTAAGAAGGAGGGAGGGAAAGACAGACAGAAAGAAATTGATACATAGACAGAGTGAAAGAGAGAGACAGACAGACAGACAGACAGACAGTGTGCGTGTGTGTATGAGAGAGCGGGAGAGAAGAAAATTGGACGGCTGGATCGATGTAATATATGGATACAAATATATTTGATATATACGTATATATATATATATTATATATATATATATACATATATATTTTTTTTCTAGTTTCAGCTCAGAGCTGCGGCCATGCTGATGCACCGCCGTTTTGTGCTACACTGTTATTACGACGAACACCCAGTCATAATGCTGTAAAGGCTGGGTCAGGCAGCTCCTACCTGGTCGAAAACCATGCTGGGTATTACTCAGCAAGTTATTTTCCTCAAGGAATACGATTAGTTTCTTTCTGACTATCCGTTCCATGACTTTGCTGATGTGTTAAGTCAGAGAGATAGGCCTATAGTTTTTGGCATCTGCTCTACTTCCCCCTTTATGTATTGGGCATATTATTCCCTCCTTCAGCTTGCTTGGTAGTTTGCCATTCGCAAGAAAGCTCTGGAAGAGAATCTTGAGGGGTTTTGCCAGGGCATGCTTACACGCTTTGTGGAGGATGGCTGGGAAACCGTCTGGAACAGCATCTATGGTTAGTAGGACATCTTTTTAGCTAATGTCAATACATTCTATTGTAACCGCCTCGCTGGTGAGGCGGTGAGGCAAAATTTCTTGAATATTTTCCTCAAAAATTTTTGAATACTTTTTTGAATATTTTCCTCAAAAATTTTTCGAAATTCTTCCTAAAAATTTTTTTTTTGTTTTTTAAAAGTTCCCACAAAATTTTTCAAAGTTTTCCCCAAACTTTTTTGAAAAATGTCTTCAAAACTTTTTTTAAATTTTTCCTAAAAGTATTTGAAAGATTTTTGAAAATATTCCTCAAAAATGTTTGAGGAAGATTTCCCAAAAATTATTAAAAATTTTTCCTAAATATTTTTGAAAAATTTTGGGGAAATCTTCCTCAAAAATATTTCAAAATTTTTCCCGAAAATTTTTTGAAAATTTTTCTCAAATATTTTTTAAAATTTTCCTCCAGAAAATTTTTCAGAATTTTTCCTAAAAACTTTTCGAAAATTTTCACCGAAAATTTTACCCAAAAATTTTTCGAAAATTTTACCCAAAAATATTTCGAAAATTTTACCCAAAAAGTTTTCGAAAATTTTCACGGAAAATTTTACCCAAAAATTTTTCGAAAATTTTCACCGAAAATTTTACCCAAAAATTTTTCGGAAATTTACACCGAAAATTTTGCCCAAAAGTTTTTCGGGAATTTTTTCCCAAATTTTTTTCGAAAATTTTCACCTAAAAGTTTACCCAAAAATTTTGTCAAAGTTTTCACCGAAAATTTTTCCCAAAGATTTTTCGAAAATTTTCAACGAAAATTTTACCCAAAAATTTTTAGAAAGTTTTTCGGTGAAAATTTTGAAAAAATTTTTGGGGAAAAGTATGGAAGGCCAGCGGTGCCAAAATCACAAAGTATGGAAAGCCATCGGTGCCAAAATCACAAAGTATGGAAAGCCAGCGGTGCCAAAATCACAAAGTATGGAAAGCCAGCGGTGCCAAAATCACAAAGTATGGAAGGCCAGCGGTGCCAAAATCACAAAGTATGGAAAGCCAGCGGTGCCAGAACCACAAAGTATGGAAAGCAATACTTTGTGATTTTGGCACCGCTAGGTCTCCATACATTGTGATTTTGTCACCGCTGGCTTTCCATACTTTGTGATTTTGGCACCGCTGGCTTTCCATACTTTTTGATTTTGGCACCGCTGGCTTTCCATACTTTGTGATTTTGGCACCGCTGGCTTTCCATAATTTGTGATTTTGTCACCACTGGCTTTCCATACTTTGTGATTTTGGCACCGCTGGCTTTCCATACTTTTTGATTTTGGCACCGCTGGCTTTCCATACTTTGTGATTTTGGCACCGCTGGCTTTCCAAACTTTGTGATTTTGGCACCGCTGGCCTTCCATACTTTTCCCAAAAAATTTTTCCAAAATTTTCACCGAAAATTGTACCCAAAAATTTTTCGAAAATTTTCCCCAAAAATTTTTGAAAAGTTTTCGAAAACTTTCATCAAAAATTTTCCGAAAATTTCCGCCAAAAACTTTCCTCCACAAAATTTTTAAAAATTTTTCTAAAAACTTTTCGAAAATTTTCACAAAAAATATTTTGAAAATTTTACCCAAAAATTGATGGAAAATTTTCACCAAAAATTTTTCGAAAATTTTATCCAAAAATTTTTCGAAAATTTTAACCCAAAAATTTTTCGAAAATTTTCACTAAAAATTTTCCGAAAATTTTCACCGAAAATTTTACCCAAAAATTTTTAGAAAGTTTTTCGGTGAAAATTTTGAAAAAATTTTTGGGGAAAAGTATGGAAGGCCAGCGGTGCCAAAATCACAAAGTATGGAAAGCCATCGGTGCCAAAATCACAAAGTATGGAAAGCCAGCGGTGCCAAAATCACAAAGTATGGAAAGCCAGCGGTGCCAAAATCACAAAGTATGGAAGGCCAGCGGTGCCAAAATCACAAAGTATGGAAAGCCAGCGGTGCCAGAACCACAAAGTATGGAAAGCAATACTTTGTGATTTTGGCACCGCTAGGTCTCCATACATTGTGATTTTGTCACCGCTGGCTTCCATACTTTGTGATTTTGGCACCGCTGGCTTTCCATACTTTTTGATTTTGGCACCGCTGGCTTTCATACTTTGTGATTTTGGCACCGCTGGCTTTCCATACTTTGTGATTTTGTCACCACTGGCTTTCCATACTTTGTGATTTTGGCACCGCTGGCTTTCCATACTTTTTGATTTTGGCACCGCTGGCTTCCATACTTTGTGATTTTGGCACCGCTGGCTTTCCATACTTTGTGATTTTGGCACCGCTGGCCTTCCATACTTTTCCCAAAAATTTTTCCAAAATTTTCACCGAAAATTGTACCCAAAAATTTTTCGAATATTTTCCCCAAAAATTTTTCAAAAGTTTTCGAAAACTTTCATCAAAAATTTTCCGAAAATTTCCCCCAAAAACTTTCCTCCACAAAATTTTTTAAAAATTTTTCTAAAAACTTTTCGAAAATTTTCACAAAAAAATTTTTGAAAATTTTACCCAAAAATTGATGGAAAATTTTTCACCAAAAATTTTTTAAAAATTTTACCCAAAATTTTTCGAAAATTTTAACCCAAAAATTTTTCGAAAATTTTCACTAAAAATTTTCCGAAAATTTTCACCGAAAATTTTACCCAAAAATTTTTAGAAAGTTTTTCGGTGAAAATTTTGAAAAAATTTTTGGGGAAAAGTATGGAAGGCCAGCGGTGCCAAAATCACAAAGTATGGAAAGCCATCGTGCCAAAATCACAAAGTATGGAAAGCCAGCGGTGCCAAAATCACAAAGTATGGAAAGCCAGCGGTGCCAAAATCACAAAGTATGGAAGGCCAGCGGTGCCAAAATCACAAAGTATGGAAAGCCAGCGGTGCCAGAACCACAAAGTATGGAAAGCAATACTTTGTGATTTTGGCACGCTAGGTCTCCATACATTGTGATTTTGTCACCGCTGGCTTTCCATACTTTGTGATTTTGGCACCGCTGGCTTTCCATACTTTTTGATTTTGGCACCGCTGGCTTTCATACTTTGTGATTTTGGCACCGCTGGCTTTCCATACTTTGTGATTTTGTCACCACTGGCTTTCCATACTTTGTGATTTTGCACCGCTGGCTTTCCATACTTTTTGATTTTGGCACCGCTGGCTTTCCATACTTGTGATTTTGGCACCGCTGGCTTTCCATACTTTGTGATTTTGGCACCGCTGGCCTTCCATACTTTTCCCAAAAATTTTTCCAAAATTTTCACCGAAAATTGTACCCAAAAATTTTTCGAAAATTTTCACCAAAAATTTTTTAAAAATTTTTCTAAAAACTTTTCGAAAATTTTCACCAAAAATTTTTCGAAAATTTTCCCCAAAAATTTTTCGAAAATTTTCCCCAAAAATTTTTCGAAAATTTTCACTAAAAATTTTCCGAAAATTTTCACACCAAAAATTTTTTAAAAATTTTACCCAAAAATTGATGGAAAATTTTCAACAAAAATTTTTCGAAAATTTTACCCAAAAATTTTTCGAAAATTTTAACCCAAAAATTTTTCGAAAATTTTACCCAAAAATTTTCCGAAAATTTTCACCGAAAATTTTACCCAAAAATTTTTGAAAACTTTTTTGAAAAAATTTTTGAAAAAGCTTTTGAAAATTTTCCTCAAAAATTTTTCAAACTTTTTCCCAAAAATTTTTGAAAATTTTTCTTAAAAATTTTTGAAAAACTTTTTAAAATTTTCCTCAAAAATTTTTTGAGTCCCCAAATTTTTTTTATTTTTCCTAAAAATTTTTTTTAAATTTTGGGGAAATCTTCCTCAAAAATTTTTCATATTTTCACCTAAAATTTTACCCAAAAATTTTTCGAAAATTTTACCAAAAAATTCTTCGAAAATTTTCACCAAAAATTTTCACCGAAAATTTTACCCAAAAATTTTTGAAAATTTTCACCGAAAATTTTACATAAAAATTTTCACAGAAAATTTTCACCAAAAATTTTTCGAAAATTTTATCCAAAAATTTTTCGAAAATTTTAACCCAAAATTTTTCGAAAATTTTCACTAAAAATTTTCCGAAAATTTTCACCGAAAATTTTACCCAAAAATTTTTAGAAAGTTTTTCGGTGAAAATTTTGAAAAAATTTTTGGGGAAAAGTATGGAAGGCCAGCGGTGCCAAAATCACAAAGTATGGAAAGCCATCGGTGCCAAAATCACAAAGTATGGAAAGCAGCGGTGCCAAAATCACAAAGTATGGAAAGCCAGCGGTGCCAAAATCACAAAGTATGGAAGGCCAGCGGTGCCAAAATCACAAGTATGGAAAGCCAGCGGTGCCAGAACCACAAAGTATGGAAAGCAATACTTTGTGATTTTGGCACCGCTAGGTCTCCATACATTGTGATTTTGTCACCGCTGGCTTTCCATACTTTGTGATTTTGGCACCGCTGGCTTTCCATACTTTGTGATTTTGTCACCGCTGGCTTTCCATACTTTGTGATTTTGGCACCGCTGGCTTTCCATACTTTGTGATTTTGTCACCACTGGCTTTCCATACTTTGTGATTTTGGCACCGCTGGCTTTCCATACTTTTTGATTTTGGCACCGCTGGCTTTCCATACTTTGTGATTTTGGCACCGCTGGCTTTCCATACTTTGTGATTTTGGCACCGCTGGCCTTCCATACTTTTCCCAAAAAATTTTTCCAAAATTTTCACCGAAAATTGTACCCAAAAATTTTTCGAATATTTTCCCCAAAAATTTTTCAAAAGTTTTCGAAAACTTTCATCAAAAATTTTCCGAAAATTTCCCCCAAAAACTTTCCTCCACAAAATTTTCAAAAATTTTTCTAAAGACTTTTCGAAAATTTTCACAAAAAATATTTTGAAAACTTTACCCAAAAATTGATCGATAATTTTCACCAAAAATTTTTCGAAAATTTTACCCAAAAATTTTTCGAAAATTTTAACCCAAAAATTTTTCGAAAATTTTACCCAAAAATTTTCCGAAAATTTTCACCGAAAATTTTACCCAAAAATTTTTGAAAAAATTTTTGAAAAACTTTTTTGAAAAAATTTTTGAAAATTTTCACCGAAAATTTTACATAAATATTTTCACAGAAAATTTTCACCAAAAATTTTTTAAAAATTTTACCAAAAATTTTTCGAAAATTTACACCGAAAATTTTGCCCAAAAGTTTTTCGGGAATTTTTTCCCAAATTTTTTTCGAAAATTTTACCCAAAAATTTATCAAAAATTTTGCCCAAAAGTTTTTCGGGAATTTTTTCCCAAATTTTTTTCGAAAATTTTTCCGAAAATTTTACCCAAAAATTTTTTTTTAATTTTCACCAAAAATTTTACCCAAAAATTTTTCGAAAATTTTACCAAAAAGTTCTTCGAAAATTTTCACCAAAAATTATCACCGAAAATTTTACCCAAAAATTTTTGAAAATTTTCACCGAAAATTTTACATAAATATTTTCACAGAAAATTTTCACCAAAAATTTTTAGAAAATTTTACCCAAATTCTTTAGAAAATTTTCACCGAAAATTTCCTCCAAAAATTGTTCGAAAATTTTACCCAAACATTTTTCGAAAATTTTTCCCGAAAATTTTCCCCCAAAAATTGTTAGAAAATTTTCACCGAAAATTTACCCAAAAATTTTTAGAAAATTTTCACCGAGAATTTTCCCCAAAAATTTTTCGAAAATTTTACCCAAAAATATTTCGAAAATTTTACCCAAAAATTTTTCGAAAATTTTCACCGAAAATTTTACCCAAAAATTTATCAAAAATTTTGCCCAAATTTTTTCGGGAATTTTTTCCCAAATTTTTTTCGAAAATTTTCACCTAAAAGTTTAACCAAAATTTTGTCAAAGTTTTCACCGAAAATTTTTCCCAAAGATTTTTCGAAAATTTTCAACGAAAATTTTACCCAAAAATTTTTAGAAAGTTTTTCGGTGAAAATTTTGAAAAAATTTTTGGGGAAAAGTATGGAAGGCCAGCGGTGCCAAAATCACAAAGTATGGATAGCCATCGGTGCCAAAATCACAAAGTATGGAAAGCCAGCGGTGACAAAATCCAAAGTATGGAAAGCCAGCGGTGCCAAAATCAAAAAGTATGGAAAGCCAGCGGTGCCAAAATCACAAAGTATGGAAAGCCAGCGGTGCCAAAACCACAAAGTATGGAAAGCAATACTTTGTGATTTTGGCACCGCTGGCTTTCCATACTTTGTGATTTTGGCACCGCTGGCTTTCCATACTTTTTGATTTTGGCACCGCTGGCTTTCTATACTTTGTGATTTTGGCACCGCTGGCTTTCCATACTTTGTGATTTTGTCACCACTGGCTTTCCATACTTTGTGATTTTGGCAACGCTGGCTTCCATACTTTTTGATTTTGGCACCGAAAATTGTACCCAAAAATTTTTCGAAAATTTTCCCCAAAAATTTTTCAAAAATTTTTCGAAAACTTTCATCAAAAATTTTCCGAAAATTTCTCCCAGAAACTTTCCTCCACAAAATTTTTTAAAATTTTTCTAAAAACTTTTCGAAAATTTTCACAAAAAATATTTTGAAAATTTTACCCAAAAATTGATCGAAAATTTTCACCAAAAATTTTTAGAAAATTTTCACCGACAATTTTCCCCAAAAATTTTTAGAAAATTTTACCCAAAAATTCCTCGAAAATTTTACCCAAAAATTTTTCGAAAATTTTCACCGGAAATTTTACCCAAAAATTTTTCGAAAATTTACACCGAAAATTTTGCCCAAAAGTTTTTCGGGAATTTTTTCCAAAATTTTTTTCGAAAATTTTCACCTAAAAGTTTACCCAAAAATTTTGTCAAAGTTTTCACCGAAAATTTTTCCCAAAGCTTTTTCGAAAATTTTCAACGAAAATTTTACCCAAAAATTTTTAGAAAGTTTTTCGGTGAAAATTTTGAAAAAATTTTTGGGGAAAAGTATGGAAGGCCAGCGGTGCCAAAATCACAAAGTATGGAAAGCCAGCGGTGCCAAAATCACAAAGTATGGAAAGCCAGCGGTGCCAAAATCACAAAGTATGGAAAGCCATCGGTGCCAAAATCACAAAGTATGGAAAGCCAGCGGTGACAAAATCACAAAGTATGGAAAGCCAGCGGTGCCAAAATCACAAAGTATGGAAAGCCAGCGGTGCCAAAATCAAAAAGTATGGAAAGCCAGCGGTGCCAAAATCACAAAGTATGGAAAGCCAGCGGTGCCAAAACCACAAAGTATGGAAAGCAATACTTTGTGATTTTGGCACCGCTAGGTCTCCATACATTGTGATTTTGTCACCGCTGGCTTTCCATACTTTGTGATTTTGGCACCGCTGGCTTTCCATACTTTTTGATTTTGGCACCGCTGGCTTTCCATACTTTGTGATTTTGGCACCGCTGGCTTTCCATACTTTTTGATTTTGGCACCGAAAATTGTACCCAAAAATTTTTCGAAAATTTTCCCCAAAAATTTTTCAAAAATTTTTCGAAAACTTTCATCAAAAATTTTCCGAAAATTTCTCCCAAAAACTTTCCTCCACAAAATTTTTTTAAATTTTTCTAAAAACTTTTCGAAAATTTTCACAAAAAATATTTTGAAAATTTTACCCAAAAATTGATCGAAAATTTTCACCAAAAATTTTTCGAAAATTTTACCCAAAAATTTTTCGAAAATTTTAACCCAAAAATTTTTCGAAAATTTTACCCAAAAATTTTCCGAAAATTTTCACGGAAAATTTTACCCAAAAATTTTTGAAAACTTCTTTCAAAAAATTTTTGAAAAAGCTTTTGAAAATTTTCCTCAAAAATTTTTGAAACTTTTTCCCAAAAATTTTTGAAAATTTTTCTTAAAAATTTTTGAAAAACTTTTTGAAAATTTTCCTCAAAAATTTTTTGAGTCCCCAAATTTTTTTTATTTTTCCTAAAAATTTTTTTAAATTTTGGGGAAATCTTCCTCAAAAATTTTTCAAAATTTTTCCCGAAAATTTTACCCAAAAATTTTTTTTTAATTTTCACCGAAAATTTTACCCAAAAATTTTTCGAAAATTTTACCAAAAAATTTTTCGAAAATTTTCACCAAAAATTATCACCGAAAATTTTACCCAAAAATTTTTGAAAATTTTCACCGAAAATTTTACATAAAAATTTTCACAGAAAATTTTCACCAAAAATTTTTAGAAAATTTTACCCAAATTCTTTCGAAAATTTTCACCGAAAATTTCCTCCAAAAATTGTTCGAAAATTTTTACCCAAACATTTTTCGAAAATTTTTCCCGAAAATTTTCCCCAAAAATTTTTAGAAAATTTTCACCAAAAATTTACCCCAAAAATTTTTAGAAAATTTTCACCGAAAATTTTCCCCAAAAATTTTTCGAAAATTTTACCCAAAAATATTTCGAAAATTTTACCCAAAAATTTTTCGAAAATTTTCACAGAAAATTTTACCCAAAAATTTTTCGAAAATTTACACCGAAAATTTTGCCCAAAAGTTTTTCGGGAATTTTTTCCCAAATTTTTTTGGAAAATTTTCACCTTAAAAGTTTACCAACCCAAAATTTTGTCAAAGTTTTCACCGAAAATTTTTCCCAAAGATTTTTCGAAAATTTTCAACGAAAATTTTACCCAAAAATTTTTAGAAAGTTTTTCGGTGAAAATTTTGAAAAAATTTTTGGGGAAAAGTATGGAAGGCCAGCGGTGCCAAAATCACAAGTATGGATAGCCATCGGTGCCAAAATCACAAAGTATGGAAAGCCAGCGGTGCCAAAATCACAAAGTATGGAAAGCCAGCGGTGCCAAAATCAAAAAGTATGGAAAGCCAGCGGTGCCAAAATCACAAAGTATGGAAAGCCAGTGGTGACAAAATCACAAAGTATGGAAAGCCAGCGGTGCCAAAATCACAAAGTATGGAAAGCCAGCGGTGCCAAAATCAAAAAGTATGGAAGCCAGCTGCCAAAATCACAAAGTATGGAAAGCCAGCGGTGCCAAAACCACAAAGTATGGAAAGCAATAGTTTGTGATTTTGGCACCGCTAGGTCTCCATACATTGTGATTTTGTCACCGCTGGCTTTCCATACTTTGTGATTTTGGCACCGCTGGCTTTCCATACTTTTTGATTTTGGCACCGCTGGCTTTCTATACTTTGTGATTTTGGCACCGCTGGCTTTCCATACTTTGTGATTTTGTCACCACTGGCTTTCCATACTTTGTGATTTTGGCACCGCTGGCTTTCCATACTTTTTGATTTTGGCACCGAAAATTGTACCCAAAAATTTTTCGAAAATTTTCCCCAAAAATTTTTCAAAAATTTTTCGAAAACTTTCATCAAAAATTTTCCGAAAATTTCTCCCAGAAACTTTCCTCCACAAAATTTTTTTTTAATTTTTCTAAAAACTTTTCGAAAATTTTCAACAAAAAATATTTTGAAAATTTTACCCAAAAATTGATCGAAAATTTTCACCAAAAATTTTTCGAAAATTTTACCCAAAAATTTTTCGAAAATTTTAACCCAAAAATTTTTCGAAAATTTTACCCAAAAATTTTCCGAAAAAATTTTACCCCAAAAATTTTTGAAAACTTCTTTGAAAAAATTTTTGAAAAAGCTTTTGAAAATTTTCCAAAAATTTTTGAAACTTTTTCACAAAAATTTTTGAAAATTTTTCTTAAAAATTTTTGAAAAACTTTTTGAAAATTTTCCTCAAAAATTTTTGAGTTTTGTTAGTCCCACAAATTTTTTTATTTTTCCTAAAAATTTTTTTTAAAAATTTTTGGGGAAATCTTCCTCAAAAATTTTCAACAAAATTTTTCCCGAAAATTTATTTTACCAAAAAATTTTTTTTTAATTTCACACCGAAAATTTTACCCAAAAATTTTTTCGAAAATTTTACCAAAAAATTGTTCGAAAATTTTCACCAAAAATTATCACCGAAAATTTTACCCAAAAATTTTTGTAAATTTTCACCGAAAATTTTACATAAAAATTTTCATAGAAAATTTTCACCAAAAATTTTTAGAAAATTTTACCCAAATTCTTTCGAAAATTTTCACCGAAAATTTCCTCCAAAAATTGTTCGAAAATTTTTACCCAAACATTTTTCGAAAATTTTTCCCGAAAATTTTCCCCAAAAATTTTTAGAAAATTTTCACAGAAAATTTACCCCAAAAATTTTTAGAAAATTTTCACCGAAAATTTTCCCCAAAAATTTTTAGAAAATTTTACCCAAAAATTCCTCGAAAATTTTCACCAAAAGTTTTTAGAAAATTTTATCCAAAAATTTTTAGAAAATTTTACCCAAAAATTTTTAGAAAATTTTTCCTAAAAATGTTTGAAAAATTTTTGGGAAATCTTCCTCAAAAATTTTTGAAAATTTTTCCCGAAAATTTTTTTGTCCCCTACTACCGCTTGACGATCGATGTTGGTGTGTGTTCATGTCGTCGTTATCTAGCGGTTCAGCAAACAGAGACCGATAGAATAATAAGTACTAAGGCTTTTCAAAAAATAAGTACTAGGATCGATTCACTCGACTAAAAGTTCTTCAAACCGGTGCCCCAGCACGGCCGCAGTCCAATGACTGAAACAAGGTAAAAGATATACATAAATATTCTTTTGCCCTTATTTTTGTAAATTATTTCATATATATCTCACGTATTTATTGCTGAAGAATGGAAAATTCTTATGAATTAACCCCGAAATTGGGACCTATACGGTAATAACGGAATTTTTAGAAATTTCTATCGGTTTATTTCGAGACGCATAAATTAAAATGGTGATTGATAATTTTGTCTTTTTTTTCGGCATATTTGGCATTAGAATTTTTCTTTTGCCCTTATTTTTGTAAATTATTTATAAATTTAACATTTAATGGTATTTTTTGATATGCTGGCCATTGATAAAAAAAATTTTTTTGTGAAAAACAATTTTATCCTACATTAGTCATAAATAAATATATATATATATATATATATATATATATATATATATATAGTTATATATTTATGTTAGTATTTACGTACATATTCGCGTGTGTATGAGTGTGAGGTGTGAGATTTCCTGTGAATTCTTTGGTGAATATTTTCTTACCTATAATTATATTGCGATAAATTCATCGCTTGTAATTTAGATTTTATTGCCTAATAATTTCATTGTAAAGTAATTATATCAAGAGACAATAATAAAAACGTCGTTTCTTCTATTTGATCGCCAGAGACAATACATCACTAAAAATGTTGGGGTTTTTTTCAAGTTTTTATAGGCGCAGGAGTGGCTTGCTAACCAGCCACATGGTGCTGGGTTCAGTCCCACTTGTGCAAGTGTCTTCTGCTATAGCCCCGGGCTGACCAATGCCTTGTGAGTGGATTTGGTAGCCGGAAACTGAAAGAAGCCTGTCGTTTATATGTATATATATATATGTATGTGTGTGTTTGTGTGTCTGTGTTTGTCCCTCTAGCATTGCTTGACAACCGATGCTGGTGTGTTTACGTCCCCGTCACTTAGCGGTTCAGCAAAAGAGACCGATAGAATAAGTACTGGGCTTACAAAGAATAAGTCCCGGGGTCGATTTGCTCGACTAAAGGTGGTGCTCCAGCATGGCCGCAGTCAAATGACTGAAACAAGTAAAAGAGTAAAAGAGTATACACAGAAAAATACGCCATCACATTGACAGAGAAGAAAATATTTCAAAGACACGAGTGTTTTCATTCAACTATCTGGAAATTTTAGGAAATGAAATAACGAAAAGAATAAAAAGGAAGAATGACAAAATAATCGAGCAGTATATGTCCCTAAGAAAGAAGATTTCACATCCACGAAAGAAATAAAAAGATTGCGCTACGAGAATTCAAAATTTTAGCGAATATCAAAATCGCGAAGCAGTGGATTATTTCAAAGTCTTTGCTTGAAATTTCTAATTTTAGAATATTATTTCTTCCTTCAGTTTACCTTAGTCTTTGTATGTATCGTGATTCTATTTTAGAAAGGAAATTTCATTTGTTTTTCACTTAAATATATATATATATATATATATATATATATATTATATATATATATATATATGCATGTATATATATATATACACACATATATATGCATATATATATATACATGTATACATATATATATAGAGGTATACATTTATATATATATATATACATGTATATATATATATACACACATATATATATGTATACATGTATATATACACGCATATATATATACATATATGTATTTTGTATCTTGTTTTTCATGTGTATATATCATATATATTCATATATTGTGTAAATTTGTTAATAATTTGAAAATGCGACATGTTTGGTGAACGAATAAAACTTTAAATAATGTCTAACAATAAATTTATTCAATGTATTAAAAATGTGTCGACAAATTTACCGAATACACACACACACATACACACACATATATATGCATATATATATATATATACATATATATATATATGTATATATATACATCTATAATTATTCATAGATATATATATATACACATAACGTATGTATGTATGTATGTATGTATGTATGTATGGCACAACTATGTGATAACTCTTTTGAATTTTTAAATTTATATATTCGTGTGTGTACTGGTATGTTTGCGTGTGCGTGTGTGTGTGTGTGCCGGTATGTTTGTGTGTGTGTATGTTTTTATGTGTGTGCATACATATATGTGTGCATATATGCACACTTATGTGGACATGTGTGATGCGATTCATCGCATCTTGTATAATAATACAATAATACAACAAACTTGCTTATAGATTGATTTTTGTATGTAATGAAAAAACAGTCCAGTGCGTGAATTTTCTCCGTCTGTACAGCACCTTGTTTTCACCAACATTCCCTCGGTCATACATATTAACTCTGTTCTTTTCATTTCCTTGATAACTTACCAAGAGATCTCGAAGCAACAGAAGAATCCAGGAATAGATTGTGCTGACTGACCGTGATAGATAAACCCTGACACTTATCAATCACTGCCCAGCTGTTTTGTGGATGAGTCCAGAGAAGAAGAAGAAAAATGGTGAGAGACCACATCTTTGAATGTTCTCGACAAGCTGCGAAGATCAGCGCTAAGTTGATTTCCGACATAATGTATTTGCAGTAGCGTCGTGCAGCTATGAGAAGTTACTGGTCGTTTTTCCCCTCCCCTCCCCACCACAACACACGCACACAGAGTCCCACTGACTATCTCCGTCATTACAAAAATACTGAAACTGATAAATGCGCATCTTTTTTTTTTTCCAAAATAGAAAGCACTTCGTAGGACGAGTGTATTTTTCTGCAACGTAGATTTGAGATCTTGTATCCCTAAAAAAATAAATTAGACACAGGAGTGGCTATGTGGTAAGTAGCTTGCTAACCAACCACATGGATCCGGGTTCAGTCCCACTGCGTGGCATCTTGGGCAAGTGTCTTCTACTATAGCCCCGGGCCGACCAATGCTTTGTGAGTGGATTTGGTAGACGGAAACTGAAAGAAGCCTGTCGTATATATGTATATATATATATATGTATGTGTGTGTGTGTTTGTGTGTCTGTGTTTGTTCCCCTAGCATTGCTTGACAACCGATGCTGGTGTGTTTACGTCCCCGTCACTTAGCGGTTCGGCAAGAGACCGATAGAACAAGTACTGGGCTTACAAAGAATAAGTCCCGGGGTCGATTTGCTCGACTAAAGGCGGTGCTCCAGCATGGCCGCAGTCAAATGACTGAAACAAGTAAAAGAGAAAAGAGAAAGAGAGAGACCCGACAGAGACTCCAGAAACAGAATTACATTGGAACGTGTTGGAAACTCCTAGTCAAAAGTCTACGTTTCAGCATAACAGTAAAGAGGCCCTTGAGATTACGTTACAACTGCACCGCACTGAGCCCCCGAGAAACTGAACAATCTTATCTAAGAACGAACAGATCATTCTGGTAAGGAAAAGGCTTAGAAAATTCAACCTAAAAATGGTCTCTCCTTACTTCAGTTATTGGACAAGAAGCTGTAGTTGTGAGGACATTCAACATTGTGGTCGTAAAAGCCAGAAACGTTGCATACTGCCCAGTATTCTTATGTGAAATAAGCAGTCAATGTTTGATGTCAACAACTCGGAAATCCAAATCCAAAACTAAAGACATCAACACTGGTTCTATGAGAACAATCGACAAACCATCCGAAAGACCTTCGCATGGCCTACAGAGCTACTCTGGACATCTATCATCACACAGATAATAGAAGGAAGAACAATGGCGAACACTTCGAAGTGAGGCAATATCCACCTTGCTCACCCGTAATAATGCACGATGGATTGCAAAAACTGTAGATATCCAGATGCTTGGGGACAGGTATGATATGCACAACTTCTATGATAAACTCTCAGGTTATTAGATAGTATTTATTTATTTATTAAAAACCAGCAACAGGAAAATACTCGGAAACATACTTCAACCTGCTCCTTGGCCAGTCTCAGCCAGTAGATTTATAGTCATGGAAGAGTTTTGTTAAATGCATATTATCCCTCTCCTTAAAGTTCGCAATGTAAAAATGGGAGTGTAACAATGCGACACGCAGGCCCTGTATTTTCCTTATGTGTGTGATCACATTGCTAAGCAAATGGATGGAAAAGAAGGTGAGGGTCACTCGTAGCTTCAAACTCGGCGGGAACCCATCTCTTCAACCAGTTCTTGTTGCAGTTAGTACTGCCACCAAAACAATCTAGAAAATCTCCCAGAACGGACAATATTTTAGCAGAGATTTTGAATGCGAGCATTACAGTTGCACAAGAGCATTTTCATCACTAAATCAGTGTTGAATGAGGAGCATATAAAAACATCGTTTTCAAAAAAATTTATTTGCTGCAACAGGAGTGGTTAGCGCTCCTGTCCATTGCTTGTAAGGCCCTGGCCAAGGTCATGTTCAAAGGACAGGCTTAATCAATATCAGATTGCTTAATCAATATCTGATGGCTTAATCAATATCAGGGCGGTTTGTTGTTTTCTGATTGCAACTTTTTCAAAGACTGAGGTATAGTCAACATAATCAGCATTGTAAAACAGCTTCAAGGGAAATACGAGGAGCAACATCGGGAACTGTTCATTACATCTGAAGATTTGTCAAAAGCCTTTGACACCATAAAAAAGGTATCTCCTGTGGGATTTTCCTGGAAAGTCTGGCTGCCTGCCTACATTCAGGATTCTCTTCTGTCAGCTCCACACAAAAGTAGTAGTCGAGTTACTGGATGACAAAAATCTGAGTTCGCAATGTAAAAATGGGAGTGTAACAATGCGACACACAGGCCCTGTATCTTCCTTATGTGTGTGATCACATTGCTAAGCAAATGGATGGAAAAGAAGGTGAGGGTCACTCGTAGCTTCAAACTCGGCGGGAACCCATCTCTTCAACATTAGAAAGTTACAAACCACAACCGAGTGCATATCTGAACGGACCATCGAACTGTAGTATCTTAATGAGTGTGATAGAAACGATTGCACTCCGGAGTCCCTTTGAATTACCATTTCAGTAGCCATTATAACATATAAGCGAATAGACAATTGGACCTGAAATTCCCTGTCAGCAACACACTGCGCGACGCTTTCTCATCTACACAATTGCTCAGCACAGCACTAAAAGCTAGCTACATTCTTACAATCCAAATACCAAGGCAACACCCTTTCCAGACACTGTATAGTGGGTTAGAAGAGTCCTTCAAAACATCCACTTCATCCTGCGTGCCATGGTTTTCATCTACCGAACACTAGGGGGGTTCTGCTCTCATGTATGGGTAGAACATGGATAGAACGGACACTAGAGATCTTTCATATCCAGGGTACCCAGAAGATTCTTTCAGTCATTTGCTGAAATAGAATTACACACTTGCAAATCCACCGTCAAACCAACTCCAATCGCATTTAATCTTCACTTATATAGGCATCAAACTTTATATTACCATGACATGTAGTAACCATTTATCAGTCACATCTCTTTAGTAGGATCGCTTAGTAATAGCTTTACAATGGTCAACACCTTGTTGATAAATCAAAGAAAAATTTCAAAGACAAGCTAAAGGCTTGTTTAAATAAGAGCAATATGAAATTTTCATGAGTGAAAGATTTCACTACTTATAGTTCACTTTGCTGGCTTCGCTGTTGGGGTAGACTGATCGTAAGAGACACACTCCACACTAACACTAGAAAAGACACATTCAACACTAAAAGCAGAAGCAGAAAAAGAGGCCTGCATGCAGGGTAACACCTGACCTCCCCAACCTATGTGCTGTCTATAACAGAATCTATACATAACTAGGAAAACGAATGACACTGCAGCGACAACAAAATCAATTCCGAAAATATCAGAAAAATTCTGTTAAGTGAACATATAGAAATTTTATGTGCAAGAATGAATCTACTTAATTTCAATATACCTCCATCTTATAAATGCTCAGATTCAACCACAGCAACAATGATTACATGAGAATAAAAAGCAATTTATTAAGAAATATAAACTACATTTAAACATTTGATTAATATAAACTATTTGATTAATATACAATTGTTATCAAAAAACACTTTTATAAAAAGATAAGCGTTGTAAACTAACATTTTTTTAAAAAATATACTTAAAAAATAAAGTACTCATTCTCCTCCAATAGCTGCCAGAGTGTTAACTAGTCGTGATTGGTACTAAATATGAAACTATGTAATAAATGTGAAGATGGTTAGAATATGTAAAAGGGATATTTCAACATAGCTGTGCATTATCTTTATGTAAATGCATGTGCAAATATAAATACGTGTGTGTGTGTGTGACATTTATATATATATATATATATATATTATATATATATATATACACACAAACACATACACACATACACACACCACACACACACACACACACACACACACATATATATATATATATATATATATATATATATATATATATATACATATATAATATTCTGTTATATGTGTACTTACTCTATTTTTCTTCATATTCTTTCTTTTTTCTTTTTTCTTTTTTATCAATGATTGCCCAACATATCGATTTTATTACAAAGATCACATATAAAATATAAAAATCAGTTACATTATCGGCGATTTTTACGAAGCTCAGAGTAGAAACGGAGAAATCTCATCCCAACAATCTAAATACGTGTATGTATGGAGAGAAAGAGAGAGAGAGAGAGAGAGAGAGAGACATATAGACAGAGACAAGCAGACAGATAGACAGACAGATAAACACTCAGAGAGAAAGAAAAGGAAAGAACGAGGTCTGTATGTATGTCTGTGTATGTAGCCTGTCTGTGTTGGTCTGCGAAGGTGTGTGGGTGTGTCGGTGTGCGCGCGTTTGTGTATACATGTGAGTGCTCGTTAACATATAAATTTCTATTAGGAAAATATATGTATCTACGGGCATAAACAGGAATATATAAAAGACAGACAGAGACACCTGCATATAAATACAGAGATATATGTATATATACTAATATTCAAGTATGTATAAATAAGTTATGCATGTGTATGGTTGTGTGTGTATATATATATATAAATATATATATGTGTGTGTGTGTGGGGGGGGGTGTAGAAGGTTGAAAAGGAACCTTGACTTTTTCCATATATATACATGTATGTATATATATGTGTTATATATATATATATATATATATGTATGTATGTATGTATGTATGTATGTTTATAAAATATATGTATATGTATATAAATATATACGTGTATATAT
>NW_021824414.1:12500-17500 GCF_006345805.1 Octopus sinensis | reverse complement strand
AGAGTTACTTCCCTTATATAATAGCGAAAAAATGCATTAAAATGAAAAAAGAATTATGGTAAATTTTTTTTTAAATCGTAGACTCATCGTAGATGCGCGCTAATGCCCAGAAGGGCTCGATATGAATCACGACTATAAGATACCCGGTTTTGGTTAAACTGCACCGCAAACTGTGGGAGTAGTTAGGAATCTAAATCGTAGGAGACAGACACACAACTTGACTTTTATATATAAAGATTATATTGATTTCGAATTTTGGCAGAAGGCCAACAATTTCAGAGTAGAGTGTAATGCGATGACATGGACCCCAGTGTTCAGCTGGTACTTATATTATCGAGCTCGAAGGGATGAGAAGCAAAGTCAGCCCCGGTGGTATTTGAACTCAGAACCTCAAGCCAGAAGAAATGTTGCTAAGCAATTTCTCTGGCGCCGTAACGATTCTAACAGGTCGCCGCTTTCTATATCGTATTATGTTACCCGGGGCGTTTTTGATATCTTGGTTGCTTTCGATATATTTTGTTGTGTCAGAAAAGCTATTAAGTGAGGTTATTCGTTTAACCGAGAGCACGGTTTTAATAGTCACTACAAACCGCAATGTCCCCCAGAACAGTCCCTTGTGTGACTCCGTTCATAATTATTGTATTCTTTGAAAAGACAGACTGCAACAGCTTGCCCCACACCTCCCTCTCTCCCTCAAAAAGTCATGCAGCCACTCTGCTAGTTTGCAATTGCACCGGGGTCACAAGAGTCCATGCCATCATTCCCTGCTCGCCATTGTTTAATGCCTTCGCAATGTCGAGATATACGGCAGCCAGATTTGAATAGAGGAACAGCTGTAGCAACTCCCAATTGTAATGTCGTAGAAGGTTTATGCAACAGCTTGACCGTGGCCGGAGTGTCACTATGGAAATCGTTTTATTCCAAAGAATGTTATGACTCCCACTTACCCCACCCCCACCGTGTGAATTCATAACCTCAGAGAAATAAGTCCGTGACTCGTGGCATTGCTTCCAGTTCTTCCTTTCTGGACATTGTTTCAACTTAAAACGAAGATTTTGAAAAGTATCTGAAGCGATTTTGTGGGAACAATTTTGCACCCTTTTTAAGAGAATACAGTATGTTTGTCAATATATGCGTACATGCGTGTATATTACTGTCTACCTATATACCTACCTATCTAATTATATGTATATTTACTTGTCGTATTTGCTGTCGCTATTCTACACATGGTCCCTTTCACACCACCCCGCTCAGAATCCCTCCCTACCCATACAAACAGCGACCATTTCCTTCTACGTATCTAAGTCAAACTCAAAATACTTAATACATCAATTACTTCTTACGCTTATTAGTTTCTCTCTCTCAGTCTTCTTCCGATAATGGAACAGATCGCAGATACAACGTTGGCTAGCGATCGTTTTCAGGGAAACGCACCATCTGCGCAGCTATCCTTGAAATAGCTGTAAAAGATTATCGGCACACTTTCTTCCTTCCTTCCTTCTTCTTTTCTTCTCATTAAGCTTTGTATTTCCATCAAAGATAACCATTTTTACTTCATGCCAATAATTCGGTGTAACTGTTCTGTGAGAATTTTAACATACGAAGTCTAATCAATAAGTATAGGGACTACTGCTATAAAACTATATCACATACCAATATGGCAGTTAATCTCCTTCAAAGTGGTCCCCTTCGGAAGCCACACACTTAATCCAGCGTTGTTTCCATTGATGGAAGCATTCTTGGAATTATTTTTCTGGGATAATCAGCAGCTGTCTCGACGCATTCACTTTGATTTCCTCGACGTTCTGAAATCTTCCTCTCAAGCGGAACTTGATTTTTGTAAAGAGGCAAAAGTCGCAAGGGGCGAGATCTGGGGAATACAGTGGCTGTCAGACCTGGAGAATACTGTGCCTAGCCAAAAATTGCTGGACAAGCTGCGTTGAATGGGCAGGTACGCCGTCAGCTGAAAGTAGTTTTGGCACAAATTTGGCAGACACGCGTCTTGTACCCAAATCTTCAATGATCATCATCATTGTTCGACCGTGGTGGAGACAATGGAATTTACTATGTTACGCCAGACTTCACGGTCTATCATAGCATTACGGAGGTCCTGTTGCTGGATGCCTGTATCCCTGGAGATTACATCAGGGTAGGAGAATGTGCGCCCTCTGGTATCGCAAGCAGATGGCTTCCAGAGGAGAAGAGTAGAAATTACCTTGTTTTCAGCTCTACAACAATGTCCAACAAACTGGAATCTTCTACCTTTCACAAGAGATGATACAGGTGGTAATTTCCCATATATTTGTACTTTGGTTGGATGACGCTTCCACGAGAGATTTTGAGCTCTCATAAGGAGGCGAGTGTAAGTTCCATCCAACCGCCTCTCAAGCTTCTTTGATAACGTCCAGGTTTCTGAGCCATATAGTAGAATTGGTTTCTTCAGTGATAATGGACTGAACTGAACCGTAACTAATCTGCACATCCTCTGATAATTCAAGGATGGTGATTCGACGATTTGCCCTCACATATCTGCAATGGTTTTTTCTCAGTTCCGCTGGTTGCGGCTCTCCCAGAGCGTTCGTCAATATCGACATTTTTTCGGATCATACATTCCTCTCTATACACTTTTTAAAAACTTTGCGTAGGTCTCTGAGCAGCTACCACCAAGTTGTTTGGCAAAATTTGATGCAGATTCTCTGCTCAACTTTCTCTGTCATGGTCAATGCGATGATCACACGCTACACACGTTCCTTGCAAGCACTGCTGTAAACAGCGGATGTGGGCTAGAACGTTAAAACTTGGTGCGCATGCACAACAGAGAGGTCAAGGTCAATCTGTGCCAAGCGGCTTTACTTTGCGTGCTTTAGCTTCGTTACTATAGCAACAGTCCGGATACTTATTGATCAGACCACGTATACAACAACCGTTTTGAACGTCCTTCAACTGATCTTTTGTCAACTTCTTGTCGTCTAATCTCCTCTAACATCCAATTCTACCCTCACGTTGTGTCAGTGTTTGAATACATAAATGTCGATGGTATGACCTGATACCACTTGGGTCTCCATGTTTATACTTTTATACTTTTATTCTATTAACTACATATGTGTGTGTGAGTGTGTATATATATATATATATATATATATATATATATATTAATAGTTCTCGCCATACTAATATGGCAGTCTATAAATAAGACTAAAGCTGTCGCTGATTAGCTCCAAGATTAGCTTTAGTCTTATTTATAGACTGCCATATTAGTATGGCGATAACTATTAATATCCAGTAACGCTGCCGTAATCTCCTTTAGAGAGACTTAGTAATTTTAATATTTATATATATATATATATATATATATATATATATATATATATATATATATATATATAAAGCTGATTGTCTGTGCGTGACAGGTTTGGTAGCCTTCAACTAACACTATCTCCTCCGGGACCCTGCGGCGGAAGTTGACCAAAATTGAGAGTATGATAGAAGAAGGCTTGCTCTTCCTTCCGTAGAAGAGAAAAATCAAATCGGACCGTGTTAACACCAAAAATTATTTACATCAAAAAGGTGCTTTCTTTCTATGAAAATCCCTATTTTTTACGATTTTTTTACTGCTGTGTCGCCATTTTTCGGTGTATTTCAACCAGAAAAATGTTCAATTAAAGTGAATAACAAGCTACATAATGCAAAACTTTTACTTTTCAAAAATTCCAATTCTAAAGGGTCGAAACAAACCCGAGCAACGCCGGGCGATACTGCTAGAATATTATATAATATATATATATATATAATATATATATATATAATATATATATATATATATATATATGTAATGTATACCTGTGTATATATGTGTATGAACTCACAGGCACACACAAACGAACAACGAACAAACACACGCACCAACTAAAACGACAGCCACTGCAGTCATTCGTCCAGCTAGAAACACCAGTCAAATTTTCCTGTAAATTTTAATTAAAATGGGACCAAACTAGAGATCTACTCTGAAAAATATTAGAAAAAACGTCACGAATCATAGAGTTTCCTCTATTTAACCATACTTGAGATTAAAGAACAAATGTAACATAATATATATATACACATATATATATATCATAATTGTGTATATTATATGTATATATGTCGTTTACACATGAATGCATTCAGAAAAACATAGATGTTATGTGTGTGGTGTGTGGGGTTTGTGTCTGTGTTTATCACTGACAGATGCTGAGGCGTATGATCCAACCGGTTGACCAAGCAGGATAATATTTCAACTGAAACCAAAGATGAACATTAAAGAACTCCATCACAACCAAGTGACAAATTAGCCACGGCCATAAACCAAAACCGTGCTCCATTATTGATGGACTTGTGGTCCAGCTTGTTTTGCTGGTTCACCTCTGACCTTTTGAATTCTGAACTTGATAATGTATGGCCACTATTTGCTCCAGTCCCACATGTAAATGAAGAGAGAAATAAATAAATAAAGAAAGAAAGGAGTGAAGAAAAAGAGAAAGAGGACGGGAAAAGAAAAGGAAAGGAAAGAAACAATTAATCACAGTAATGTTTAACATTAATTAAGGATAAATCGATATCATTAGCAAACAGGAGATTAATTAACTTGTTGTTGGCTTGTTATTCCTTAACCCTGGGTTGGATTTGATCCTATCTGATCCAGTCGTGACCATCCCCAAGCAAGGCTAATGTAATCCTTTGTCTAATGTAACCTTTGATGATTCCATTCCTATCTACCTGATCGCCACAGACATCCATCCATCTTCTCCGCCCGTTATTCCTGGCAGGGTCTCGGGGGTAGTGTCCTCACATATCCTTCTCCATAGGGTCCTGTCGGAATCAACCATGACCATGCATATTAATCCAACCAGCTTGTTCTTAGCCCTCGGCTTCACTTGAAGCATCTCGCTTGTGATTCTTTCCGGTGGCATCTCAGTCACATGTAACCTAAGGGTTTAGATCATCCTTGTTAATGTAGCAAC